>NC_030382.2:59117422-59137422 GCF_001625215.2 Daucus carota subsp. sativus
AGGGTTTAGGTTTAGGGGATTTAGGGTTTATAGGTTGCGGGTGTCGGGGTTTCGGGTTTAGGTTTCGGGGTTTCGGGTTTCGGTTTCGGGTTTCCGGGTTTCGGGTTTCCGGTGTCGGGTTTAGGGTTTTTCGGGTTTAGGGTTTCGGTTTCGAGGTTGTTCGGGTTAGGGTTTCGGTTCGGGATTTCGGGTTTAGGGTTTCCGGGTTTTTCCCGGTTCTGGTTTAGGGTTTCCGGGTTAGGGTTATCCGGGTTTCGGGTTTCGGGGTTAGGGTTTTCGGGTTGGGGTTAGTTCGGAGTTTCGGGTTCGGGTTTTTTCAGGGATTTGCGGGGTTCGGGTTATCGGGTGTCGGTTTTGGGTTAGGTTTCGGGTTCGGGTTTCGGGGTTCGGTTCGGGTTTCGGGTTTCGGGTTTCGGGTTCGGTTGGGGTTGAGGGTTTAAGGGTTTAGGGTTTCGGGTTTAGGGGTAGGGTGTCGGGGTTAGGGTGTAGGGTGAGGGTTTCGGGGGTCGGGTTCGGTTCGGGTATCGGTTTCGGTTAGGGTTTAGGGTTTCGGGTTTCCGGTTTCGGGGTTAGGGTTTCGGGTTTCGGGTTTCGGGTTTCGGGTTCGGAGGTTTTCGGTTTCGGGTTTCGGTTGCGGGTGTCCGGGTTTTCGGGTTTCGGGTTTCGGGTTTCGGGTTTCGGGTTGCCGGGTTTCGGGTTTCGGGTTTTCGGGTTTTCGGGTTTCGGGTTCGGGTTAGGGTTTCCGGGTTTACGGGTTTCGGGTTCGGGTTTCGGGTTTAGGGTTTAGGGTTTCTCGGGTTTAGGGTTCGGGTTTTCGGGTTTCGGGTTTAGGGTGTCGGGTTTAGGGTTTTAGGGTTTTCGGGTTTCGGTTTCGGGTGTAGGGTTAGTTTCGGATTTCGGGTTTCGGTTGTTCGGGTTTCGGGTTTTCGGGTTTCGGGTTTCGGTTTCGGGTTTTCGGTTTTCGGGTTTCGGTTTCGGGTTCGGGTTGGGTTTCGGGTTTCGGGTTTACGGGGTTTCGGGGTTTCGGGTTGAGGGTTTCGGTTAGGGTTGAGGGTTTCGGGTGTTCGAGTTCGCGGTTTCGGGTTTCGGGATTTCGGTTTCGGGTTTAGGGTTGGGTTAGGGCTGCAGGGGTTTAGGGTTTCGGGTTTTTTCGGGTTTAGGGTTTGGGTTTTTAGGGTTCCGGGTTTCGGGTTTTCGGGTTTCGGGTTAGGGTTTCGGGTTTACGGTCGGTTGTAGGGTTTGAGGGTTTCGGGTTTAGGGTTTTAGGTTTTCGGGATTAGGGTGCGGGTTTACGGGTTTTCGGGTTTTCGGGTTTTGGGTTTTCGGGTTTACCCCCCGAGGTTTAAGGGGTGAGGGTTTAGGGTTTTCGGGTTTCGGGTTAGGGTTTCGGGTTTTAGGGTTTTAGGGTTATCGGGTTTAGGGTTTAGGGTTTGGTTTTTCGGTTTCGGGTATTCGGGTTCGGGTGTTTGGTTCGGGTTTTCGGGTTTAGGGTGCAGGGTTTCGGGTTTCGGGTTTCACGGGTTTCGGGTTATACCCCCCCCGGGGGGGGTTTCGGGTTTCAGGGTTTCGGGTTTAGGGTTTACGGGGTTCGGGTTTAGGGGTTTAGGGTTTGGGTTTAGGGTTTCGGGTTGTCGGGTTCGGGTTCGGGTTTCGGGTTTCGGGTGTAGGGTTAGGGGTTAGGGTTTCGGGTTTAGGGTTTAAGGTTGCAAGGGGTGAGGTTTCGGGTTTCGGGGTTTCGGGTTTAGGGTTTCGAGGTTTCGGGTTTTGGGTTTCGGGTTTTAGGGTTTAGGGTTTAGGGTTTCGGGTTTAAGGGTTTCGGGTTTTTCAGGGTTTCGGGTTTTCGGGTTTCGGGTTTTCGGGTTTCGGGTTTCGGGTTTTAGGGTTTTGGTTTCGGGTTTAGGGTTTCGGGGTTGGTTTTAGGGTTTAGGGTTCGGGTTGTTCAGGGTTTGGGTTGAGGGTTTCGGGTTTACGGTTTCGGGTTCCAGGGGTTCCGGGTTCCGGTTCACGGGTTTCGGGTTTCAAGGGTTTCCGGGTTTCGGGTTTTCGGGTTTCGGGTTTCGGGTGTTAGGGTTTTAGGGTTTCGGGTTTCGGGTGTCGGGTTTCGGGTTCGGTTCCGGGTTCCGGGTTTCGGGTTTCGGGTTTCCGGGTTTCGGGTTTTAGGGTTGAAGGGTTTCGGGTTTTCGGGTCAGGGTTCAGGTTTAGGTTTAGGGTTTCGGGTTTAGGGTTTAAGGGTTAAGAGGGTTTAGGGTGTCAGGGTTTAGGGTTTAGGGTTTAGGGTTTAGGGGTTTAGGGTTTAGGGTTTAGGGGTTTAGGGTTTAGGGTTTAGGGTTTAAGAGGTTTAGGGTTAGGGTTTAAGGGGTTAGGGTTTATAGGGTTTGAGGGTTAGGTTTAGGGTTGAGGGTTTAGGGTTGAGGGTTTAGGGTTTAGGGTTTAGGGTTTAGGTTTAGGGTTTAGGGTTTAGGGTTTTTAGGGGTTTAGGGTTAAGGTTTAGGGTTTAGGGTTCAGTTTTGGGTTCAGGGTTTAGGGTTCAGGGTTTAGGGTTTAGGGGTTTTAGGGTTTTAGGGTTGAGGGTTTAGGGTATTAGGGTTTAGGGTTCAGGTTTAGGGTTCAGGGTTTAGGGTTTAGGGTTTAGGGTTTATAGGGTTAGGGTTTAGGGTTTAGGGGTCAGGGTTAGGGTTCAGGGTTTTAGGTTCAGGGTTTGGGTGAGGGTTTAGGGTTTAGGGTTTAGGGTTTAGGGTTTAGGGTTTAGGGTTTAGGGGTTAGGTTTTAGGGTTTAGGGTGAGGTTTAGGGTTTAGGGTTAGGGTTTAGGGGTAGGTTCAGGGGTTTTAGGTTCAGGGTTTAGGGTGTTAGGGTGTAGGGTTTAGGGTTGAGGGTTTAGGGTTTGGGTTCAGGGTTTTAGGGTTCCAGGGTTTTAGGGTTCAGGTTTAGGGTTCAAGGGTTTAGGGTTCAGGTTTAGGGTTGATGGTTTAGTGTTCAGGGTTTAGGGTTCAGGGTTTTAGGTTGCAGGGTTTAGGGTTCAGGGTTTAGGGTTTAGGGTTTAGGGTTTTAGGGTTTAGGGTTTAAGGGGTTAGGGTTAGGGTGTTAGGGTTTAGGGTTTTAGGGTTTAGGGTAGTTTTAGGGTTTAGGGTTTAGGGTTTTAGGGTTTTTAGGGTTTAAGGGTTTAGGGTTTAAGGGTTTTAGGGGTTTTAGGGTTTTATAGGGTTTAGGGTTTAGGGGTTTAGGGTTTAGGGTTTAGGGTTTAGGGTTAGGGTTTTAGGGTGTCAGGTTTCAGGGTTCAGGGTTCAGGGTTCAGGGTTTAGGGTTTGGTTAAGGGTTAGGGTTTAAGGGTTCAGGGTTCAGGGTTCAGGGTTGTGGGTTTTTAGGGGTTAGGGTTCAGGGGTTCAGGGTTCACAGGGTTGAGGGTTTTAGGGTTAGGGTTTAGGGTTTAGGGTTAGGGTTTAGGGTTTTAGGGTTTAGGGTTTAAGTTTAGGGTTTAGGGTTTGGGTTTAGGGTTTAGGGTTTTTAGGGTCAGGGTTCAAGGTTCAGGGTTTAGGGTTTTAGTGTTTAGGGGTTGAGGGTTTTAGGGTGTAGGGTTTAGGGTTTAGGTGTAGGGTTTAGGGTTTAGGGTTAGGGTTTAGGTTTAGGGTTTAAAGGGTTTAGGGTTTTAGGGTTAGGGTTTAGGGTTTAGTGGTTAGGGTTTAGGGTTTAGGGGTTAGGTGTTTTAGGGTTTAGGGTTTAGGGTTTAGGTTTATAGGGTTTAGTGTTTAGGGTGTAGGGTTTATAGGGTTTAGGGTTAGGGTTTGAGGGTTTAGGGTTAAGGGTTTAGTTTAGGGGTTAGGGTTTAGGGGTTTAGGGGTTAGGGTTTGTAGGGTTTAGGGTTTAGGGTTTAGGGGTTTAGGTTTGGGTTTAGGGTTTAGGGTTTAGGGTTTTAGGGTTTAGGGTTTTAGGTTGGGTTAGGGTTAGGTTTAGGGTTTAGGGTTGAGGTTTAGGGTTTAGGGTTTGAGGGTGTTAGGGTTTAGGGTTATTGGTTTGTTTTTTTTTAGGGTTTTTTTGTTAGGGTTTAGGGTGTTAAGGGTTTTTAGGGTTAGGGTTAGGGTGTAGGTTTAGGGTTAGGTTTAGGGTTTTAGGGTTTAGGGTTAGGGTTTAGGGTTTAGGGTTTAGTTTAGGGTGAGGGTTTAGGGTTAGGGTTTAGGGGTTAGGTTTAGGGTTTTAGGGGTTAGGGTTTAAGGGTTTAGGGTTTAGGGTTTAGGGTTAGGGTTTTAGGTTGTAGGGTTTAGGTGTTAGGGTTTAGTTTAGGTTAGGGTTTAGGGTGTAGGGTTTAGGGTTTTTAGGGTTTTTAAAGGGTTTAGGGTTTAGGGGTTTAGGGTTTAGGGTTTAGGGTTGAGGGTTTAGGGTTAGGGTTTTTAAGGGTGTAGTTTCAGGGTTAAGGGTTTAAAGGTTTAAGGGTTCAGGGTTGGGGTTTAGGGTTTAGGGTTTGGGGTTTAGGGTTGAGGGTTTAGGGTTTAGGGTTGAGGGTTTAGGGTTTAGGGTGTTAGGTTAGGGTTTAGGGTGAGGGTTCAGGTTTAGGGTTAGGGTTCAGGGTTAAGGTTTAGGGTTTAGGGTTTAGGGTGTAGGGTTTAGGGTTTTAGGGTTAGGGTTTAAGGGTTTAGGGTTAGGGTTTAGGTTTATGTTTAGGTTTTTAGGGTTTAGGGTTTAGGGTGAGGGTTTTTAGGTTTTAAGGGTTTAGGGGTTAGGGTTTAGGGTTTAGGTTTGGTGAGGGGTTTAGGGTTAGGGTTTAGGGTTTAGGGTTTTAGGGTTTAGGGTTTAGGGTTAGGGTTTAGAGGGTTTAGGGTTTAGGGTTTAGGGTTAGGGTTTATGGGTTTTAGGGTTTAAGGGTTTAGGGTTTAGGGTTTAAGGTTTTAGGGTTTAGGGTTTAGGGTTAGGGGTTTAAGGGTTTTAGGGGTTTTAGGGTTGTAGGGTGTAAGGGTTTAGGGTTTAGGGTTAGGGTTTAGGGTTTAGGGTTTAGGTTATACGGGTTAGGGTTTAGGGTTTAGGGGGTTGTAGGGTTGAGGGTTTTAGGGTGTAGGTTAGGGTGTAGGGTTTAGGGTTTAGGGTTTAGGGTTTTAGGGTTAGGGTTTAAGGGGTTTAGGGTTTAGGGTTTAGGGTTTAGGGTTTAGGGTGTAGGTTTAGGGTTTAGGGGTTAGGGTTTTAAGGGTTTCGGGTTTGGGTGTATGGTTTAGGTTTAGGGTTTAGGGTTTGGTTAGGTTTAGGTTTAGGGTTGAGGGTTTAGGGTTATTAGGGTTTAGGGGTTTAGGGTTTGGGTTTAGGGTTTAAGGGTTAGGGTTTTAGGTTCGGGTTCGGGTTTAGGGTTTTAGGGTTTAGGGTTTAAGGGTTAGGGTGTAGGGTTTAGGTTTCGGGTTTCTCGGGTTGAGGTTTCGGGTTTCGGGTTTTCCGGTTTCGGGTTTCGGGTTTCGGGTTTCGGGTTTCGGGTTTCGGGTTTTCGGGTTTTAGGGTTTCGGTTTCGGGTTTAGGGTTTTCGGGTTTAGGTTTCGGGTTTCGGGTTTACGGGTTTCCGGGTTATCGGGGTTTACGGGGTTTCGGGTTTAGGGTTTAGGGTTTCGGTTTCGGGTTTAGGCGTTTCGGGTTTATCGGGTTTCGGGTTTTCGGGTTTTCGGGTTTCGGGTTGGTCGGGTCGGTTTCGGTTTCGGGTTTCCGGGTTTGCAGGGTTTCGGGTTTCGGTTTCGGGTTTTCGGGTTTCGGGTTTCGGGTTTAGGGTTTCCCGGGTGTTGCGGGGTCGGTTTTTAGGTTTTTCGGGTTTAGGGTTGAGGTTTCGGGTTTCCGGGTTTCGGGTTTGGGTTTAGGGTTTCGGGTTTTAGGTTTCGTTTCGGTTTCGGGTTTAGGGTTTGCGGGTTTAGGGTTTAGAGGTTTCGGGTTTCGGGTTATCGGGTTTTTCGGGTTTCGGGTTTCTCGGGTTTTCGGGTTTTGGGTTTCGGGTTTTCGGGTTTCGGTTGTCGGTTTACGGGTTTCGGGTTTCGGGTTTCGGTTCGGGTTTTCGGGTTTCGGGTTTAGGGTTTAGGGTTTCGGGTTCGGGTTTCGGGTTTCGGGTTCGGGTTTCGGGGTTACGGGTTAGGGTTTCGGGTTTCGGGTTTTCCGGGTTTCGGGTTTCGGGTTTCGGTTTCGGGTTTCGGGTTTTCGGGATTTCGGGTTTCGGGTTTTCGGGTGTAGGGTTTTCGGGTTTCGGGGTTCGGGTGTTCGGGTTTCGGGTTTCGGGTTGCGGGTTGTCGGGTTTCGGGTTTCGGTTTCGGGTTTCGGGTTTCGGGTTTCGGGTTTCGGGTTTCGGGTTTCAGGGTTTCGGGTTTCGGGTTTCTTCGGGTTGTCGGGTTTCGGGTTTCCGGGTTTCGGTGTCAGGGTTTAGGGTTTTCAGGGTTTCGGGTTTCGGGTTTAGGGTTTTTCGGGTTTCGGGTTTCGGGTTTAGGGTTTCGGGTTTAGGGTATTCGGGTTTCGGGGTTCGGGTTTCGGGTTTCGGGTTATCGGGTGTTCGGGTTTAGGGTTTGAGGGTTGCGGGTTATTCGGTTTCGGGTTTCGGGTTTCAGGGTTTCGGGTTGCGGGTTTAGGGTTTTCGGGTTCGTGGTTCGGGTTTCACGGGTTTCGGGTTTTCGGTTTCCGGGTTTCGGGTTTCGGGTTTTAGGGTTCGGGTTTCGGGTTGGGGTTCGGGGTTCGGGTTTCGGGTTTCAGGGTTTTCGGGTTTCGGTTTCGGGTTCGGGTTTCGGGTTTTCGGGTTGAGGGTTTCGGGTTTCGGGTTTCGGAGTTTAGGGTTTCGGGTTCGGGTTTAGGGTTTCGGGTTTCGGGTTTCGGGTTTCGGGTTTCGGGTGTCGGGTTTAGGGTTTACGGGTTTTCGGGTTTCGGGTTTCGGGTTTGCGGGTTTCGGGTTTCGGGTGTCGGGTTTCGGAGTTTTCGGTTTCGGGTTTCGGTTTTCGGGGTTCGGGTTTCGGGTTTCGGGTTTAGGGTTTCGGGTTTCGGGTTTCGGGTTTCGGCTTTCGGGTTCGGGTTTGTTAGGGGGTTTCGGGTTTCGGGTTCGAGGTTTCGGGTTGCGGTTACGGGTTTCGGGTTTCGGGGTTTCGGGTATGCCGGGTTCGGGTTTTCGGGTTTCGGGTTTCAGGGTGTCCGGGTTTCGGGTTTAGGTTCCGGGTTTCGGGTTTCGGTGTCGGGTTTCGGGTTTCGGGTTTCGGGTTTCGGGTTTCGGTTTCGGTTTCGGGTTTCGGGTATCAGGGATTCGGGTTTCGGGTTTCGGTTTAGGGTTTCCGGGTTTCGGGTCTTCGGGTTTCGGGTTGGGTTCGGGTTTCGGGGTTCGGGTTTCTCGGGGTTTCGGGTTTTCCGGGGTTTCGGGTTTCGGGTTTCGGTTTCGGGTTCGGGTTTCCGGGTTTCAGGGTTTCAGGGTTTAGGGTTTCGGTTTCGGTTTCGGGTTTGCGGGTATATCGGGTTTCGGGTTATAGGGTTGTCGGTTCGGGGTTTTCGGTTTTTCTGGTTTCGGGTTTCGGGGTTTCGGGTGCGGGTTATCGGGTTTCAGGGTTTCGGGTTTCGGGTTTCGGGTTCGGGTTTAGGGTTTTTAGGGCTTCGGGTTTCGGGTTTTCGGGTTCGGGTTTCGGGTTTCCGGGTTTCGGGTTTCCGGGTTTTCGGGGTTTTCGGGTTTCTCGGGTTTTCGGGTTTCCGGGTTTCGGTTTTTTCTCGGGTTTCGGGTTTCGGGTTTCGGGTTTTCGGGTTCGGGTTCGGGTTGCGTTGTTCCGGGTTTCGGGTTTCGGGTTTCGGGTGGCGGGTTTTTCGGGTTTCGGGTGTTCGGAGTTTCGGGTTTCGGGTTTTCTGGTTTCGGTTTTCGGGTTGAGGGTTGCGTGTTTCGGTTTAGGGTTTCGGGTTTCGGGTTTCGGGTATTCGGTGTCGGTTTACGCGGGTTTCGGGGTTCGGGTTTAGGGTTGTCGGGGTTTCGGTTTCGGGTTTCAGGTTTCGGGTTGCGGGTTTTCGGGTTTCGGGTTTCGGGTTCGGGTTTGCGGGTTTCGGGGTTTCGGGTTTCGGGTTTAGGGTTTCGGGTTTTCGGGTTTCGGGTTTCGCTTCGGGTGTGGCGGTTTTCGGGTTTCGGTTTCGGGTTTCGGGTTTCGGGTTTCGGGTTTCGGGATTTTCGAGGTTTCGGGTTTCGGGTTTCGGGGTTTTTCCGGATTTTCGGGTTCGGGTTTCGGGTTCGGTTTCGGGGTTCGGGTTTCGGGTTCGGGTTTCCGTGTATTCGGGTTTCGGGTGTTCGGGGTTTAGGGTTTCGGTTCGGGTTTCCGGGTTAGGTTGCGGGTTTCGGGTTTCGGGTTTCGGGTTTCGGGTTTCGGGTTTCGGGTTGCCAGGTTTTCGGGTTTCGGGTTTAGGGTTTCGGGTATTCGGGTTTCGGGTTTCGGGTTTTCGGTTTCGGGTTTCGGGTTCGGGTTTTCGGGTTTCGGGTTTTCGGGTTTTCGGGGTTTCCGGGTTCAGGGTTTTTCGGGGTTAGGGTTTTCGGGTTTCGGGTTTCGGGTTTTTAGGGTTTCAGGGTTTCGGGTTTTCCGGGTTTCGGGTTTCGGGTTTCGGGTTTAGGGTTTCGGTTTCGGGATTTCGGAGTTTCGGGTTTCGGGTTTCGGGTTTCCGGGTTTCCGGGTTTTCGGGTTGCGGGTTTCGGGTTTTCGGGTTTCGGGTTCGGGTTTTCGGGTTCGGGTTTAGGGTTTTCGGGTTTCGGATTTTTACGGGTTTACGGGTTTTCGGGTTTCGGGTTTTTCGGGTTTCGGGTTTCGGGTGTCGGGATTATCCGGGTTTTGGTTTCGGGGTTTCGGGTTTCGGGTTTCGGGTATTCGGGTTTCGGGTTTTTCGGGTTTCCGTTTCGGTTTCGGGTTTCGGGTTCACCGGGTTCGGGTTTTCGGGTTTCGGGTATGCTTCGGGTTTCGGGTTTTCGGGTTTCGGGTTTCGGGGTGTCGGGTTTCGGGTTTCGGTTTCGGTTTAGGGTTTCGGGTTCGGGTTTCGGGTTTCGGGTTCGGGGTTCGGAGTTTGGGTTTTCGGGTTTTCGGGTTGCGGGTTTTACCGGGTGTTCCGGGTTTCGGGTTTCGGGTGTAGGGTGCTCGGGTTTCAGGGTTGACGGGTTTCGGGTTTCGGTTTCGGGTTTCGGGTTTCGGGTTTCGGGATATTACGGGTTTCGGGGTTCGGGTTGTCGGGTTTCGGGTTTAGGGTTTCTAGGTTTCGGGTTTTCGGGTTTCGGGTTTCGGTTTTCGGGTTTCGCGGGTTTCGGGTTTTCGGGTTTTCGGGTTTCGGGTTCGGGTTTCGGGTTCGGGTTTCGGGTTTCCGGGTTTCGGTTTTTCGGGTATTCGGGTTTCGGTTTCCCGGGTTTCGGGTTGCCGGTTTCGAGGTTGCGGGATTTTCGGGTTTCGGGTTGAGCGGGTTTCGGGTTTCGGGTTTCGGGTTTCCGGGTTTCAGGGTTTCGGGTTTCCGGGGTTCGGGTGTTCGGGTTTCGGGTTTCGAGGTATTCGGCGTTTCGGTTTCGGTTTCCGGGTGTGGGTTTTCGGAGTTTTCGGGTTTTCGGGTTTCGGGTTTAGGGTTTTTGTCGGGTTTCCCCCGGGTTGCGGGTTTTCGGGTTTGCGGGTTTCTCGGGTTTTCGGGTTATCGGGTTTCCGGGTTTCGGGTTTCGGGTTTCGGTTTTCGGGGTTTCGGGTTTCGGGTTTTCGGGTTTCGGGTTTCGGGTTTCGGGTTTCGGGTTTCGGGTTTCGGGATTTCGGGTTTCGGGATTCGGGTTTCGGGTTTCGGGTTCGGGTTGTCGGGTTTCCGGTTTTCGGGTTTCCTAGGGTTTCGGGTATTCGGGTTTCGGGTTTCGGGTTTACGGGTTTCAGGTTTCCGGGTTGCGGGTTTCGGGTTTCGGTTCGGGTTGCGGGTTTCGGGTTTCGGGTTTCCGGGTTTCGGGTTTTCGGGGTTTCGGGTTTCGGGTTGTCGGGTGTTCAGAGGATTTCGGGTTTCTGGTTTCGGGTTTGGGTTTCGGGTTTCGGGTTTCGGGTTGCGGGTTTCGGGTTTCGGGTTTCGGGTGTTCGGGTTTCGGGTTTCGGGTTCGGGATTTCGGAGTTTTCGGGTTTCGGGTTGCGGGTTTCGGGTTTCGGGTTTCGGGGTTCCGGGTTGCGGGTTTCGGGTTGCGGGTTTTCGGGTTTCCGGGTTTCGGGTTTACGGGTTGCGGGGTTCGGGTTCGGGGTGCGGGTTTCGGGTTCGGGTTTCGGGTTTTCGGGTTGACGGGTTTTCGGGTTTCGGGTTTCGGGTTTCGGGTTTCGGGTTTCGGGTTTTCGGGGTTCGGGTTTCGGGTTTCCGAGGTTGCCGGGTTACGGAGTTTCGGGTGTCAAGGGTTTCGGGTGTTCGGGTTCGGGTTTCCGGTATTCCGAGGTTCCCCAGAGTTTCGGTTCGGGGTTGGGTTTCGGGTTTCGGGATTTCGGGTTTTCGGGTTTCGGGTTTCGAGGTTTCGGAGTTTTCGGGTTGCGGGGTGCCGGGTTTCGGGTTTCGGTTTCGGGTTGCGGGTTTCGGGTTTCGGGTTTCGGGTTTCGGGTTTCGGGGTTCCAGGGTTTTATCCGGGTGTCGGGGTTTGCGGGTTTTCGGGTTTTCGGGTTTACTCGGGTTTTCGGGTTTCGGGTTTCCGGGTTTGGGTTTCGGGTTTCGGGTTGCGGGTTTCGGGTTTAGGGTTGGCGGGTTTTCCGGGTTCGGGCAGTTCGGGTTTTCGGGTTTCGGTTTCGGGGTTTCGGGTTTCGGGGTTCGGGTTTCGGGTTTCGGGTTTGCGGGTTTCGGGTTGCGCGGTTTCGTTTCGGGTTTTCGGGTTCGGGTTTCGGGTGTCGGGTTCGGGTTGCGGGTTTCGGGGTGCGGGTTTCGGGTTTCGGGTTCGGTTTTCGGGTTTCCGGGTTTCGGAGTTTCGGGTTTGGGTTTCGGGTTCGGGTTTCGGGTTTCGGGTTTCTTCGGGTTTCGAGTTCGGGTTTTTCGGGTTGTTCGGGTTTCGGTTTCCGGGTTTCGGGTTTCAGGGTTCGGGTTTCGAGGTTTCGGGGTTTCGGGGTTTCGGGTTTCCTCGGGTTTCGAGGTTGGGGTTTCGGGTTTCAGGGTTTCGGGTTTCGGGTTCGAGGTTCGGGTTTCGGGTTTCAGGGGTTATCGGCTTTTCGGGTTTCGGGTTTCGGACGTTTCGGGTTTCGGGTTTCGGGTTTCGGAGTTTCGGGTTTCGGGGTTCGGGTGTCGGGTTTCGGGTTTCCAGGGTGTCCGGGTTTCGGGTTTCGGGTTTCCAGAGATTTCCGGTTTCGGGTTTGGGGGGTTCGGGTTTTCGGGTTTCGGGTTTGGGTGCGGGTTTCGGGTTTTCCGGGGTTTCGGTTTCGGGTTTCGGGTTTCGGGTTTCGGTTTCCGGGTTTTAGGGTTTCGGGGATTTCGGGTTTCGGGTTTGCGAGGTTTCGGGTTTCGGTATTCGGTTTCAGGGTTTCGGTTTCGGGATTTCGGGTTTCGGGTGTTCAGGGTGTCCGGGTTTCGGTTTTAGGGTTTCCGGGTTTCGGGTTATCGTGTTTCGGGTTTCGGGTTTCGGGGTTCCGGGTTGCGGGTTGCGGGTTGCGGGTTTCGGGTTTAGGGTTCTCGGGTTTCGGGTTCGGGTTCGGGATTTTGCGGGTTTCGGGTTAGCGGGATTTCCGGGTTATGGGTTTCGGGTTTCCGAGGTTTCGGTTGCCGGGTTCGGGTTCGGGTTTCGGGTTTCGGGTTGCGGGTCGGGTTCTCGGGTTTCCAGGGGTTCGGGTTTCGGGTTATCGGGATTTACGGTTTCGGGTTTCGGGGTTTCGGGTTTCGGGTTTTCAGGGTTTCGGGTTGACGGGTTTCGAGGTTGTCGGGTTCGGGTTTCGGGTTTCGGGTTTCGGGTTTCGGGTGTTCCGTGGTTCGAGGTTTCGGAGTTTCGGGTTTGCTCGGGTTTCGGTTTGGGTTTCGGGTTTCCGGGTTTCCGGGTTTGGGTTTCCGGAGTTTCGGGTTTCGGGTTTTTAAGGGTTTCGGAGGTTTTCGGGGTTCGGGATTATCGGGTTTCGGTTTCGGGTGTTTCGGGTTCCGGGTTCGGGTTTCGGGTTTCGGGTTTCGGGTATTTCGGGTTTCGGGTTTCGGGGTTTCCGGGTTTCGGGTTACACGGGTTTCGGGTTTCGGTGGCGGTTTCGGGTTCGGGTTTTCGGGTTTCCGGGGTTTCGGATTTCGGGTTTCCGGGTTTCCCGGGTTTTCGGGTTCGGGTTTCGGTTTCGGGATAATTACGGGTTTCGGTTTCGGGTTCGAGGTTATCGGGTTTTCGGGTGTCGGTTTTCGGTTTCGGGTTTCTCGGGTATTCGGGTTTCGGGGTTCGGGTTCGGTTTTTCGGGTGTCCCGGGTATCGGTTTCGGGTTTCGGGTTTCCGGGATTTCGGGTTTCGGGTTTCCGGTGACGGGTTCTCGGGTTTCGGGTTTCGGGTTTCGGGTTTCGGGTTTCGGGTTTACGGTTTCGGGTTTCGGAGGTTTACGGGTTTCGGGTTTCGGGTTTTACGGGTTTCGGGATTCCGGGTTTACGGGTTTCGGGTTTCGGGTTTCCGGGTTCCGGGTTTGCGGGTTTCGGGTTCGGGTTTTCGGGTTTTCGGGTTCGGGAGTTTCGGGTTCGGGTTCGGGGTTCGGGTTGCGGGTTTTCGAGGTTTCGGGTTTCGGTTTCGGGTATTCAGGCGGTTCGGGTTATCGGGTTTCGGGGTCGGTTCGGGTTCGGGTTCGGGTGTACGGGTGTTCGGTTTCGGGTTTTCAGGGTTTTCTCGGGTTCGGGGTTACGGGTTTAGGTTTCGGTTTTAGGTTTCGGGTTTCCGGGTTCAAGGGTTTAGGGTTTGAGGGTTGAGGGTTTATTCAGGGTTTCGGGTTTCAGGGTTTCGGGTTTAGGGTTTTTCGGGTTTTCTAGGTTTAGGGTTCGGTTTAGGGTTTAGAGGGGTTCGGGGTTTAGGGTTCAGGGTTTTAGGGTGGAGGGTTCGGGTTTTAGGGTTCAGGTTTAGGGTTTAGGGTGCCGGTTTAGGGTTCAGGGTGAGGTTTTAGGGTTTAGGGTTAGGGTTTAAGGGTTTAGGGTTAGGGTTTAGGGTTTAGGGTTTAGGGGTTTAGGTTCACAGGGTTTAGGGTTAGGGTTTTAAGGGTTTAGGGGTTTTAGGAGTTTAAGGGTTTAGGGTTTAGGGTTTAAAGGGTTTTAGGGTTTGAGGGTTAGGGTTTAGGGTTTAGGGTTGAGGGTTTAGGTTTGGGTTTAGGGTTTAAAGGGTTTAGGGTTTAGGTTTAGGGTTTAGGGGTTTAGGGTTTTAGGTTTAAGGGTTTAGGGTTTAGGGTTTAGGGTTTAGGTTTAGGTTTAGGGTTTAGGGGTTAGGGTTTAAGGGTTGAAGGGTTAGGGTTTAAGGGTTGAGGGGTTAGGGTTTAGGGTTTAGGGTTTAGGGTTTATAGGGTTTAGGGTTAGGGGTTAGGTTTAGGGGTTTAAGGGTTTTAGGTTTAGGGTTGAGGTGTTAGGGTTAGGGTGTAGGGTTTTAGGTTTAGGGTTAGGGTTTAGGGTTTTAGGGTTTAGGGTTTAGGGTTTAACAAGGGGTTAGGGTTTAGGGTTAGGGTTTGAGGGTTTTAGGGTTTAGGGTTTAAGGTTTAGGGTTTAGGGGTTAGGGTTGGGTTTAGGGTGTAGGGTTTAGGGTTTAAGGGTTGAGGTTAGGGATCTAGGGTGTAAGGGTTTAGGTTTAGGGTTTAGGTTTTAGGGTTTAGGGTTTAGGGTTTAAGGGTTTAAGGGTTATAGGGTTTAGGGTTTAGGGTTTTAGGGGGTTTAGGGTTTTTAGGGATGTTAGTTGTATAGGGGTTAGGGTTTAGGGTTTAGGGTTAGGGGTTTAGGGTTTAAGGGTTTAGGTGTTAAGGGTTTAGGGTTTGGGTTTAGGGTTTTAGGGGTTAGGGTTTAGGGTTTAGGTTTTTAGGGTTAGGGTTTAGGTTTAGGGGGTTAGGGTTTAGGGGTTGAGGGTTTAAGGTTTAGGGTTAGGTTTAAGGGTTTTAGGGTGTAGGGTTTAGGGTTTAAGGGGTTTAAGGGTTTAGGGTTTAGGGTTTAGGCGTTAGGGTTTAGGGGTTGGGTTTAGGTTAGGGTTTGGGTTTAGGTGTTAGGGTTTAGGGTTTTATGGGTTTTTAAGGGTTTGTAGGGGTTAGGGTTAGGGTTTAGGGTTTATAGGGTTTAGGGTTTAAGGGTTTAGGGTTTATAGGGTTTTAGGGTTTTAGGGTTTAGGGTTTGGGTTTTAGGGTTTAAGGTTTAGGGTTTAGGGTTTAGGTTTTAGGGTTTAGGGTTTAAGGGTTTAGGTTTAGGGGGTTCGGGTTTATGGTTTAGGGTTTCGGGTTTACGGGTTTAAGGGGTTAAAGGGGTGTAGGAGTTTCGGGTTTCGGGTTTAGGGTTAGGGTTTCTGGTTTAGGGTTTAGGGTTTAGGGTTTAGGGTTTAGGGTTTCGGGTTTTAGGTTTAGGTTCGGGTTTAGGGTTTAGGGTTTTCGGGTTTTTCGGGTTTGAGGGTTTTCGGGTTTAGGGTTTCGGGTTTTAGGGTTTCGGGTTTCGGGTTTCGGGTTTAGGGTTGTAGGGTTTAGGGTTTTCGGGTTAGGGTTTTCGGGTTTCGGGTTTCGGGTTTAGGGTTTCGGGTGTAGGGTTAGGGTTTTCGGGTTTAGGGTTTTAGGGTTTTCGGGTTTAAGGGTTTCCGGGTTTAGGGTTTTCGGGTTTCGGGTTTTCAGGGTTAGGGTTTCGGGTTACGGGTTTAGGGTGTAGTTTGCAAGGTTGCGGGTTTCGGGTTTCGGGTGTCGGTTTCGGGTTTTAGGGGTAGGGTTTAGGGTTCGGGTTTAGGGGTTTTAGGGTTAGGGTTCGGGTTTAGGGTTTCGGGTTTAGGGTTTCGGGTTTAGGGTGTCGGGTTTCGGGTTTTAGGGTTTAGGGTTTCGGGTTTAAGGGTTTCAGGGTTTAGGGTTTCGATGTTGAGGGTTTAGGGTTTTAAGGGTTTCGGGTTTAGGGTTTCGGGTTTGGGTTTCGGGTTTTTCACCTAGGTTTAAGGGTTTACGTTTAGGGTGTTGAGGGTTTAGGGTTTTCGGGTATAGGGTTTTAGGGTTTTCGGGTTAGGGTTTAGGGTTTCGGGTTTAGGGTTTAGGGTTTTAGGGTTGCGGGTTTAGGGTGTATAGGGTTTAGGGTTTCGGGTATTAGGTTCGGGTTTCGGGTTTTCGGGTTTCGGGTGTTTAAGGGTTTTAGGGTTTAATCGGGTTTTCGGGGTTTTAGGGTTTCGGGTTTCGTGTTTCGGGTTTAGGGTTTAGGTTTAGGCGGGTTTAGGGGTTTTTTTTTAGGGTTTAGGTTTCGGTTAGGGTTTAGGGTTTCGGGTTTTCGGGTTTAGGGTTTGCGGGTTAGGGTTCGGGTTTAGGTTTTCGGGTTTCGGGTTAGGGTTTCGGGTTTCGGGTGTTGGGTTAGGTTTCGGGTTTAAGGGGTTTTCGGTTTAGGGTTTAGGGTTTAGGTTTCGGGTTTAGGGTTTAGGGTTTGGGTTGCGGGTTTTTCGGGTTTAGGGTTTCGGGTTGTCCGGGTCTCAGGGTTTCCCGGGTTTCGGATTTCGGGTTTCGGGTTTCGGTTGGCGGGTTTTCTCGGGTTTAGGGTTTCGGTTCGGAGTTAGGGTTTTAGGGATTTTCGGGTTGCAGGGTTTCGGGTTTCGGGTTTGAAGGTTTCGGGGTTCGGGTTTCGGGTTTCGGGTTTAGGGTTGTACACGGGTTCGGGTTTAGGGTATTCGGGTTTCGGGTTTCTGGGTTTCGGGTTTCGGGTTTTCGGGTTTTAGGTTTAGGGTGTAGGGTTTCGAGGTTTCGGGTTAGGGTTTCGGGTTTTAGGGTTACGGGTTTTAGGGGTTTCAGGGTTTAGGTTTAGGGTTTCGGGTTTCGGTTTCGGTTTCGGGTTCGGGTTTAGGGGTTTAGGTTTTCCGGGTTTCGGGTTTCGGGTTGAGGTTTTTGGGTTCTAGGGTTTCGGGTTTAGGGTTTCGGGTTTCGGTTTTCGGGTTTAGGGTTTGGGTTTCGGGTTTTAGGCTTTAGGGTTTAGGGTTGAGGGTTTAGCGTTAGGGTTTCGGGTTTATTGGTTTAGGGTTAGGGTTTAAGGGTTTAGGGTTGAGGGTGAGGGTTAGGTTAGGGTGTAGGGTTTAGGGTTTAGGTTTAGGGTTAGGGTTTAGGGTTTTCGGGTTTAGGGTTTAGGGTTAGGGTTTAGGGTTTAGGGTGTTAAAGGGTTTAGGGTTTAGGGTTTAGGGTTTTAGGGTTTAGGGTTTAGGGTTTAGGGTTTAGGGTTTTTAGGGTTTAGGGTTAGGGTTTTAAGGGTTTCGGGTTTCGGGTTCGGTTTCGGTTTCAGGTTTAGGGTTTCGGGTGTAGGGTTTCGGGTTTAGGGTTTCGGGTTTAGGGTTTAGCGGGTGTTCGGGTTTCGGGTTTCGGGTTCGGGTTATTCGGGGTTGGGTTTTCGGGTTTCGGGTTTCACAGGGTTTCTCGGGTTTCGGGTTTCGGGTTTGCGGGTTTCTGGGTTTTCGGGTTTCGGGTTTCGTGTTAGTGTTTAGGGTTTTTTCAGGGTTTCGGTTTACGGGTTTCCGGGTTTAGGGTTTTCGGGTTTCGGGTTTAGGGTTTCCGGGTTTTGGGTTTAGGGTTTCCGGTTTTAGGGTTTCGGGTTTCGGGTTTCGAAGGTTTCGGATTGTTTCGGGTTTTACGGGTTTAGGGTTTCGGGTTTTCGGGTTTCGGGTTTCGGGTTTCGGGATTTTCGGGTTTGCGGGTTTAGGGTTTCGGGTTTAGGGTTTTACCGGTTCAGGGTTTTCGTGGTTTCGGGTTTCGGGTTTCGGGTTTCGGGTTTCTCCGGGTTTTAGGGTTTAGGGTTTCGGGTTTAGGTGTAGGTTTCGGGTTTAGGGTCGGTTTCGGGTTGCGGTTTAGGGTTGTTAGGGTTTAGGGGTTAGATGAGGGTTTAGGGTTTCGGGTCGTTCGGGTTTCGGGTTTCGGTTTCAGGGTTTCGGGTTTCTCAGGGTTTGGGTTTCGGGTTTCGGTGTGTCGGGTTTCGGGTTTCGGGTTCCTGGTTTCGGGTTTAGGGTGTCGGTTTCGGGTTTCGGGTTTAGGTATTCCAGGTTTAGGGTTTCGGGTTTCGGAGTTTCGGGTATTCGGGTTTCGGGTTTCGGTTTCCGGGTCGGGTTTAAGGTTTCGGGTGTCAGGGTTTAGGGTATTCAGGGGTCTGGGGTTAGGGTTTCGGTTGCAAGGGTTTTCGGGTTTCGGGTAGGGTTTAGGGTTTAGGGTTGGGTTTCGAGGTTTAAGGGTTAGGGTTTTAGTGTTCGGGTTTTCGGGTTTAGGGTTTTCGGGTTTCGGGTTTCGGGTTTCGGTTTTCGGTTTATCGGGTTAGGGTTTCGGGTTTCGGGTTTAGGGTTTCGGGTTTAGGGTTTATCGGGTTTAGGGTTTCAGGGTGTCGGGTTTCGGGTTTCGGGTTTCGGGTTTCGGGTTTGTCGGGTTTTCGGGTTTCGGGTTTTCTCGGGTTTCGGGTTTCGGGTATGCGGGATTTCGGGTGCGGGTGTCGGTTTCGGGTTTATCGGGTTTCGGGGTTCGGGTTTCGGGTTTCGGGTTTCGGGTTTTCGGGTTTCGGGTTCGGGTTTCGGGTTTCGGTTCGGGTTAGAGGTTATCGGAGTTTCGGGTTTCGGGTTTCGGGTTTCGGGTTTAGGGTTTTTCGGGTTTCGGGTTTCGGTTTCGGGTTTCGGGTTTCGGGTTTTAGGGTTTCGGGTTTCGGGTTTCGGGTTTCGGGTTTCCGGGTTTCCGGGTTTCGGTTTCCGGGTTTCGGGTTTCGGTTTAAGGGTTTCGGGTTTCGGGTTTCGGGTATCCGGGTTTCGGGTTTCGGGTTTCCGGGTTTCCGGGGTTCGGGTTTCAGGGTTTCGGGTTTCGGGTTTCGGTATTCGGTTCGGTTTCGGTTTCTGGTTATCGGGTATTTCGGGTGTGGGTTTTCGGGTTCGGGTTTTCGGGTTTCGTTTCGGGTTCGGGTTTTCGGGTTTCGGGTTTCGGGTTTCGGGTGTCAGGGTATTCGGGTTCGGGTTTCGGGTTTCGGGATTTCGGTTTCGGGTTTCTCGGTTGCGGGTTGCGGGTTTTCGGGTTTCGGGTTTCGTGGTTCGGGTTTCGGGTTTCTAGGTTTCGGGTTTCGGGTTTCCGGGTTTTCGGGTTCCGGGTTTCGGGTTTCGGGTGTTCGGGTTTCGGGTTTCGGGTTCGGGTTTCGGGTTTCCCGGTTTCTGGTTTCGGGCTTTCGGGTTTAAGGGGTTCGGGTTTTTCGGGTTTCGGGTTGCGGTTTCGGATTTCGGGTTTCGGGTTTCGGGTTTCGGTTTCGGGTTTGTACGGGTTTCGGGTTTTAGGGTTTCGGGTTTCGGGTGTTTTCGGTGTCGAGGGTTTCGGTTTTCGGGTTCGGGTGTTTTTTTTTTTTTTCGGGTTTCCGGGTTTGCGGGTTTCTTTGGTTTCGGGTTTCGGGTTTCCGGGTTTCGGGTTTCAGGGTTTCGGGTTTCGGGTTCGGTTGTCGGGTTTAGGGTCGGGATTCGGGTTTTGGGTTTTCGGGTTTCGGGTTGCGGGTTTCCAGGGGTTTCGGGTTTTCGGGGTTCGGTTTCGGGTTTCGGGTTTCGGGTTTCGGGTTGTCGGGTTCTCGGGTTTCGGGTTTACGGGTTTCGGGTGTGGGTTTTCGGTGTCGGGTTTCGGGTTTCGGGTTTCGGGGTTTCGGGTTTTCGGGGTTTCCGGGTTTCGGTTTCGGGTTTCGGGATTCGGGTTTCGGGTTCGGGTTGCGGGTTTCGGGTTTCCGGGTTTTCGGGTTTCGGGTTGTCGGGTTTACGGGTTCGGGTTGCGGGTTTCGGTTCGGGTTTCGGTTTCGGGTTTCGGGTGTAGGGTTTCGTGTTCAGTGTTTCGGGTTTCGGGTTCGGGTTTTCGGTTGTCGGGTTTTAGGGTTATCGGGTTTCGGTTTCGTGTTTCGGGTTTCGGGGTTCGGTTGTTCGGGATTTCTCGGGTTTCGGGTTTCGGGTCTTCCGGGTTTCGGGTTTTCGGGTTTAGGGTTTCGGGTTTCGGGTGTTCGGGGTTCGGGTTTCGGGTTGCGGGTTGCGGGTTTCGGGTTTCGGGTTTTCGGGTTTGGGTTTCGGGTTTACGGGTTTCGGGTTTCGGGTTATCCGGGTTTCTGGTTTACCGGGTTATCGGGTTTTCGGGTTTCGGGGGTTTTCGGTTTCGGGTTTCGGGTTTGGGTTTCGGATTTCGGGTTTAGGGTTTCGGTTCGGGTGTCTGGTTTCGGGTTTCGGGTTTCAGGGTTTCGGGGTTCGGTTTGGGTTCGGGTTTCGGTTTCGGGTTTAGGGGTTTCGGGTTTCCGGGTTTCGGGTTTTCGGGTTAGGGTTTCGGGTTTCGGGTTTCCGGGTTTTCGGGTTTCGGGTTTCGGGTTCGGGTTTCGGTTTCGGGTTTACGGGTTTCGGTTATCGGGTTTCGGGTTTCGGGTTTTCGGGGTTTCGGGTTTGCCGGGTTTCCGGGTTCAGGGTTATCAGGGTTTCGGGTTTCGGGTTTCGGTTTCGGGTTTCGGGTTTTAGCGTTAAGGGTTTAGGGTTTAAGGTTGCGGGTTAGGTTTAGGTTTAGGGTTTAGGGTTTTCGGGTTAGGTTTAGGGGTTAGGGTTTAGGGGTTTCGGGTTTAGGGTTTAGGGTTTAGGGTTTAGGGTTTAAGGTGTTAGGGTTTGCGGTTTTATGGTTTAGGGTGTTAGGGTTTAGGGTTTCGGGTTTTAGGGGTTTATGGTTAGGGTTTAGGGTTTAGGGTTTAGGGTTGAGGTTGCGGGTTTAGGGATTTCGGGTTGAGGGGGGGAGGGTTAGGGTTAGGGGTTTCGGGTTTAGGTTTAGGGTTTAGGTTTAGGGTTACGGGTTTAGGGTTCGGGTTTAGGGTTGAGGGGTTAGGGTTTAGGGTTTACGGGTTTAGGTTTCGGGATTTAGGAGTGAGGGTTAAGGGTTTAAGGGTTTAGGGTTTAAGGCTGTAGGTTTTTAGGGTTTAAGGGTTTAAGGTT
>NC_030382.2:59139922-59142979 GCF_001625215.2 Daucus carota subsp. sativus
CGGGTTTCGGGTTTCGGGTTTGTAGGTTTAGGGTTTCGGGGTATCGGGTTGTCGGGTTTCGGGTTCGGGGTTCGGGTTCGGGTGGAGGGTTTCGGGTTTCGGGTTTCGGGTTTAGGGTTAGGGTTTTCGGGTTTAGGGTTTTCGGGTTTTAGGGTTTTCGGGTTTCGGGATGTAGGGTGTAGGGTTTCGGGTTTAGGGTTTCGGGTTTCGGTTTCGGGTTTCGGTTTTCGGTTGCGGGTTTCCGGGTTCGGTTTCGGGTTAGGGGTTCGGGTTAGGGTTTTTCGGGTTTCGGGTTTTAGGTTTCGGGTTTCGGTTATCGGGTTTAGGGTTTCGGTTTCGGGTTGAGGTTTTAGGGTTTCGTTCGGGTTTCCGGAGTTTTCGGTTTCGGGGTTCGGGTTTCAGGGTTTCGGGTTTTCGGGGTTAGGGTTTCCGGGTTTACGGGTTTCGGGTTTCGGGTTGCGGGTTCGGGTTTAGGTTTCGGGTTTCGGGTTTCGGTTGTCGGGTTTAGGGTTTCAGGGTTTCGGTTTCGGGTTTCGGGTTTCGGTTTCGGGTTTCGGGTTTCGGGTTTCGGTTTTAGGGTTTCGGGTTTCGGGTTTCGGTTTCGGGTTTCGGGTTTCGGGTTTCGGGTTGCTCGGGTTTATGGTTTCGGGTTTCGGGTTTCGAGGTTTCCGGGTTTCTCGGGTTTCGGAGTTTCGGGGTTTCGGGGGTTCCGGGTTTGCGGGTTTCGGGTTTCGGGTTTAGGGTTTCGGGTTTTCGGGTTTCGGGTTTAGGGTTTGAGGGTTTGCGGGTTTCGGGTTTTCGGTTTCGGGTTTTCGGGTTTAGGGTTCGGTGTCGGTTAGGGTTTCGGGTTTCGGGTTTAGGGTTTTCGGGTTTCCGGTTTCGGGTTACGGGTGTCGGGTTTTCAGGGTTTCGGAGTTATTCAGGAGTTTCAGGTTCGGGTATTCGGGTTTTCGGGTTCGGGTTACGGGTTGTTCGGTTTCGGGAGTTTCGGGTTTAGGGTTCGGGTTTAGGTTAGCGGGTTTCGGGTTTCCGGGTTTCCCGGGTTTCGGGTTGCGGTTTCGGTTCGGGTTTAGGGTGCGGGTTTAGGGTTTCGGGTGTGTCGGGTGTTTCGGGTTTCGGGTTTTACGGGTTTCGGGTTTCGGGTTTCGGGTTTCGGGATTTCGGGTTCGGGTTTCGGGTTTCGGGTTTTCCCCGGTTTCGGGTTTTCGGGTTTCGGGTTTAGGGTATTCGGGTTTCGGGTTTCGGTTTACGGTTCGGGTTTCGGGTTTCGGGTTTCGGGTTCGGGTTTCGGGTTCGGGTTTCGGTTCGGGTTTCGGGTTTCGGTTTCGGGTTTAGGGTTTCGGGTTTAGGGTTCGGTTTAGGGTTTCGGGTTCGGGTGTCGGGTTTTCGGGTTTCGGGTTCCGGGTTTAGGGTTTCGGTTTCGGTTCGGGTTTCGGGTTTGCGGGTTATCGGGTTTCGGGTTTCGGGTTTCGGTGTTTCGGGTTTGCGGGTTTTAGGGTTTCGGGTTTCGGGATTTAGGGTTTTCGGGTTTCGGGTTGTAGGGTTTCGGGTTTCGGGTTTCGGGGTGCAGGTGTCGGGTTTAGGTTTCGGTTTAGGGTTTCGGGTTTCGGGTTGCGGGTTTCGGGTTTCGGGGTTTCAGGGTTTCGGTTTCTTCGGAGTTTTAGGGTTTTCGAGGTTTCGGGTTTTCGGGTTTCGGGTTTCGGGTTTAGGGTTAGGGGTTCGGGTTGCGGGTTTAGGGTTTCGGGTTTCGGGTTTCGGGTTTCGGGTTTCGGGTTTAGGGTTAGGGATTTTCGGGTTTTCGGGTTTTCGGGGTCGGGTTTCGGGTTCGGGTTTCGGTTTCGGGGTTTTCGGGTTTCGGTTGTCGGGTTTCGGGTTAGGGTTCGGGTTTCCGGGTTTCGGGTTTCGGGTTTCCGGTTTTCGGGTTTTCGGGTTTCCGGGTTTCGGTTTTAGGGTTTCCGGTTTTCGGGTTTTCTGGGTTCGGGTTTTCGGGGTTAGGGTTTCGGAGTTTCGGGGTTCGGGTTTTCGGGGTTTCGGGTTTCGGGTTTTCGGGTTTCGGGTTTAGGGAGTTTAGGAGTTTCGGGTTTCGGGTTTCGGGTTTCGGGTTTTCGGGTGTCGAGGTTTCGGGTGCGGGTTTCGGGTTTTCAGGGTTTTCGGGTTTCGGGTGTCGGGTTGCCGGGTGGAGGGTTTCGGGTTCGGGTTTTACGGGTTTTCGGGGTTTAGG
This sequence comes from Daucus carota subsp. sativus, assembly GCF_001625215.2. Taxonomy (NCBI): domain Eukaryota; kingdom Viridiplantae; phylum Streptophyta; class Magnoliopsida; order Apiales; family Apiaceae; genus Daucus; species Daucus carota. Next base: position 59,142,144 of record NC_030382.2, read on the forward strand.
GTTCGGGTTTGAAGGTTTCGGGTTTCGGGTTTCTCGGATTTTAGGGTTTTCGGGTTTTCGGGTTTCGGTTTCTGGTGTCCGGGTTTCGGTTTAGGGTTTCGGGTTTAGGGTTTCGGGTTCGGGTTTTCGGGTTTCGGGTTTCGGGTTTTCGGGTTAGGGGTTAGGGTTTCGGGTTTCGGGTTTCGGGTTTCGGGTTCGGGTTTCGGGTTTAGGGTGTCGGGTTTAGGGTGTTAGGGTTTACTCGGGTTTCAGGGGTTTCGGGTTCGGGTTTTCGGGTTTACGGGTTTTTCGGGTTTCGGGTTTCGGGTTTCGGGTTTTAGGTCGGTTTTCGGGGTTCGGGTTTCAGGGTTTCGGGTTTAGGGTTGGTTTCGGGTGTAGGGTTTAGGGTTTCGGTTTCGGGTTTTCGGTTTTATTCGGGTTTCGGGTTTCGGGTTTCGGGTTTCGGGGTTTCGGGATTTCGGGTTCGGGTTTCGGGTTGCGGGGTTTCGGGTTTTCGGGTTTCCAGGGGTTTACGGGTTCGGGGTTGAGGGTTTCGGGTTTTCGGGTTGCGGGTTCGGGTTTCGGGTTTTCGGGTTTCGGGTTTCGGGTGGCGGGTTTTCTAGGGGTGCGGTTTAAGGGTTTCGGGTTTTCCCGGGTTGATCGGGTTTCGGGTTATCGGGTATTCGGGTTTCGGGTTTCGGGTATTCGGGTTTTCGGGTTTCGGATTTTCGGGTTTAGGGTTTTTTAGGGTTTTCGGGTTTCGGGTTCGGGTTTCGGGTTTCGGGGTCGGGTTTACGGGTTCAGGGTTTAGGGTTTCAGGGTTTTGCGTTTCGGGATCTTCTCTCCCCCCCCCCCGG
>NC_030382.2:59143079-59163079 GCF_001625215.2 Daucus carota subsp. sativus
GAACCCGATTCTGTCAATGGTCTGTTAGTTCACATCATGAAGGTCGTTGAGTCCTCTAAGATGTGATCCTGAACTTGAAGATTCTATTTCCATCATCTTCATAATATTCTCTTTTTGAAAGTAACTCTAGCAACCCCTTGGCTTGTTCCCGTAACAGAGCCAAACACATCCAGTTGGATCTGAATACCGACAAGTACTAGTAATGACTTGTCCTTAGGTCAGGTATTAGAATCCGCACAATCTGCTTTCAAACTTATTAGATCTCTTGCTGTGCAATCACTCAATCTGGATCCATTTAAGAAGATCTTCGAATCTTCCTCAACTTTTCACTCAGATTGGAAAATCCTGAAACTCAAAGAAATAACATCCTTTCACAATAGCTCTCCCAGTCTTCACTTAACCGTTAGGAACATTTAAGAACTAGAACCCAGGAATGATATTGACTCCAAACCCTTTGTCTAAGCAGATACGTTCTTTATATGTCCTGTTCATTCTTGTGTGGTGTTGAGTTTGACTAGTAGATCCACCAAATGCTCCCCCTAAGCTGTTGCTGGGATTTCTTTATATCCTTATCCTTGCAAAGAGATTTCTGCTTGGATCTGAATCATTTTTAAACCAATAATATCACCTTTAACAGCTTGGAGCAACGTGTCGTTCAATCTCTTGTCCAGACTTACAATCACTTCTGTTGATTAATCACAATCACCCTGTAGACTTTTTAGACTCCATAGAGTAGCCGAGGAAAATATTCTTTGATCTTCAATGCAAGACTTGTAAAGAGGCATTTTCCTCCAAACACATACCAAGAGTTAGTGTTTGCTTCTGATTGGCCACTGGCAAAAAATGGTGTCTTTCTGGATTATCAATGATCAGGGTTCATCTTGATCAACCTTCATTTGTGGACGTCTCGTCCTTCGAACACATACGAACAAACACGAAAGAATCTAGAGCAGTCAATGATCATCGCAAAAAAGATATCTAGCTTTGTTTGCAGACATGACATTAGCTGATCCGTAGAAATCCATACGTATCATCTGAAGCGGCTCAGTAATGTTAGTCATATCTTTGCTTCTGTGCGATGCTCCTTCGACTTCCCTATTGAACATACCTTATGAGCTTCATCATATTGAATTCCAGATGAGGTAGTCCTCTCACCAATGCTCTTCTTGCAAATAGAAAGAGCTCCTTGTTTTGACATACAAGTGCGAGAGCTTCAAGTGCCATAGCTAATACTCATCTGATGAGGCTTCACTATCAAAACAGCTCACTCCATCTTCCGTTGAAGTTCCATATTAGCTACGAGCAAAATTCACATCCTTCCTGATTTGAGATAAAACACTATTCCATGAATTGACATACTGTCTTTGTTATGAGAACAGTCTGATACTAGGAATTTGTGTGCTTTGACTCTTCCAAGAAAAGATATGCTTCCATGATGGACATTCCAGGAAAACAGGCATGTCCCGCAAGAGAATCTTTGTTGTCATCTTCAAAGATTATTGACGGAACTGCTCACATGATCACATTTGCTGACAGGGTACTTTTGGTAAAATATGATTTCAGCTACTCAGGCAAACAGAGTGTACTAACAATCATTATGGATGGAACATATGTAACCTGCAATCACAAATGGAAAGTGTTCTATGGTCCCCAATCATAACTGGGTCCGGATGGATTAGAGATTTTTCTTTAACAGTGGTAACAACAAGAATCAACCTTAACATGCTTAATTCTTATTTAGACCATTGCCCTTAATGTGATTCTCAAACATGCTTTTCTAAAATCAATGCAAGTACACGGACATGCATTCATGACAAGAAAATACAGCAGACATGATGTTGAATACACATGGCAAATAATCAAAGATTAAGACAAGAGCAGGTAGCAGTTATGCAATCAGAAGATTCAGTACTCTCTACTTAAACCAATTAACACAAGTGCAACAGGGTAGCAAGTAGAATTACATATATTCAATAATCTTCGAAAAGCATATGATTAGACACAAGAAATTAATAATCACATTGTCAATTCATACTAATCCCAATCTGTTGTTATATGGCATTATACTATCTCTATTACCAAGTCATTTTTAGATCTAACATGAAGTTCTAAACGTTCTACTGACACAAGGTAGACATTCCATCATAGAACAAAATAAAATCCTTAACAAACAATTCAGATTAGATAAGCAAATCTAATTGTACTAGGGAATCTGAAAGTAAGTGTTTTAACAAGTTATACATGCTAGGATCATAACCCCTAAAACTAAGAGTCGTGTTCCAAAGGAAAGCTTCTAATCTCACCATTGCAATAATCAAATCCTAAATATTCATACACATGTTAAGAATCTGCTTAAAGACACATGCACAAGATTATCACCAAACCTAGTTACTAGAGAAGTCATCTAGCATACTAGTTCAACATTATCATTGTGATGCTATCATGCTTGTGTTTGTGTGTTAAACAATTCTACTCAGAGATTTATAACATGCTTTGAATATAAAGAAATATGTATTGCAATTAGTTAGAAAGAATTCGTACCTGAGATGTGCGAGTTGAGTCATCTTCAGAAAATGCTAGGATAGCCAGATAACCATAATCATCCTTCTCATCAGCAACTGATCCAGCTCACACCTTTCCTAAAATAGCATAAGAACTTGTTGTGATGCATCTTTCAAAACATCCACTTGAAATTCAGACAAGCCTTATCATCCTTGTTTGCGAGGCTTCATGTATATAGCAACCCTTCTTTGCTAAAGATACCAATCAATCAATATTGTGTGCGCTGACCAACTCAGTTTTCAAACAACCTGTCGAACTGAACCTCGAAGAGTCTCCACTTGAAACCAATGGATTCCATCTGAATCTGACATGACTAAACCTCTCAGATAGTGTTATGCTAATCCTTGAAGTTATGTCCTCACATTCTTCAAAAGTGTTTAACTTTCGTCGACTTGAGCTTCCTCAAATTCAGTAGTTACAAACTCTTTTGTTCAATCCTAAGGTTCTGACATAAATGCACGAAACTGATTTGGTGCGGTAGTAACTCGATAATTATATCCTTAAACCTCCACAGTTCTTTGTCTTTGATCTCAGCTGATTCCAGATAGATTTAGCATTGATACAATTCACTGAGTAATTGTATATTCCTGAATCACTGAGTTAGATTGAAATCCCTTGAAGATTCTTCTGCAAAACTTCTCTTTTCCTACTACTAGTGGTGCCATTCAAAGTTGACATTCTGAGCCCTGAAAAGATGCTTCATTGTAGATTTAGCAAATTTCCATCCTGATCTGGTGATCTGATAATCAAGTCGGAGTAATTACTCAGATCAAGGCCTGAAGTACCTTCTTCAAAATCCACTTTTAGTAGTACCAAATTAGTCTTCAATAGAATCTTCTTCGAATCACAATCAGCTTTGTCGAACATAGAAAACTGCTTCTAATAATCCTTTGAGAAATCAATTGGATTGGGTCATCAATGTACATCCATTACCGGTTCTGAGAATCTGGTATTAGAAATCCCGGTGTTTGTCTTGTAATCTGTCAGCCTGATCTGTCTCAACTAATGTCAATCTGATTTGTCTTGGAGTAGAATAATTAAAAAGGTTACGGGACACTTGATTATTTAAACTAAGTTTAAATTATAAAGAAAATAAATTTAAAAATAAGTTTTTTTTAAAAAAATAAAGTATAAAATAAACTTAGTTAAATCTATAAAGTAAATTAAATATATTTAAAAATAAATTCAATAAATTCATAATAAACTGAATAAGTTAGAATAAATTTATTTCAAATTCATTTAGTAAATATATTAAAATTTATTAGATAAATTTAATTTTTGAAAATATTCAAGTGTCTCGTCTCCAATTAAATCATAGCTTCCAAAACAAACTAAATTGAACCCTTGAACTTGAAACTTATATCCATAATCAATAAAATCCTCTTAAATTTATATTTTATATTTTAACTTAAATTTAAATCATAAACTATAAAAATTTAAATAATAAATTTATAAAATTTATGATAAACTTAATAAAGTCTAAGAGTAAACTTTACAAGTCTAAAATAAATTTAAACAAATTTATTAAATGAATTTGGTAAAGTTTATAAAGTAAATTTAATTAAGTTATAAAATAATTTAATAAATTCATAATAAACTCAATCAATAAGTTTAAAATAAATTAAATCAAATTTATAAAATAAACTTATTAAAATTTAAAACATAAATTTATAAGTCCTGGTCCAAAGTTCAGTGTCTGACAGATAATCCTTGCTTAGGCCTACGGACAAATTCAGCAACACAAACCGGAAGAACATTTCCCCTAATCAAATATCAAAAGCTAGGTTCTTGATTTTCCGTACGATAAGGATCCTGATTTGTATATCAATCAACCTGGCTCTGATACCAATTGTTAGGTCCAAAGTATCGTAGAAGGGGGGGTTGAATACGATACTCACTACAATTTAAAATTCTTTCGAATCTTGCGGATAAACAAATTGCAGTTCTGTAATGGGTTTCGTGTTCTGGATATTTATTGGGTCGATTTCTGAGGATATTAAAATATTAAACCAACACACAATATTTTCCAAGGTATATCTGTATATTGATAAATACCTCGAAGGGTGCTATAAATCCAAACCCGAAGGTTGGCTACAATGGCTACTACTACGTACACTCACAAACCCTAGCTTCTAAATATATATATATTACAAAACTAAGCTATGATTTATTTGTGTGTAGTAGTGTGCAAGGCACAAAGCCATTCCACCATAAAGGTGGTGGAGAGTGTTACTAATGAGAACAAAATCCATGGGTATTTATAGGCTTTTCATAAACTAACCATGGTTAACAGGTTTTGAGTTGGCGCCACTGGACTTGCGCTCTACATGGCTTCATAGTGTGTCTGTGACTTAGAATAAATTCTAAGCTTGAAACACAATAGCATTACTTGGTCAAACCTTGCGCCAGTCAATTGTTGCGCCTTCCTTCACTCTCTACTGTAGTGACTTAGCCAAATTTGCAGGGACACAAGGTTGCGCAGAGTGGCTTTACTGTGAGGGTGGCGCCAACTTTGACTAGAGTCAAAGTTTGCGCTTATACACCTCCAGGAAGAGATGACCTGGTACTTAAAATATTTCTATTGCTTTGTACTTGCGCCATACAGTGTGAACACATCCCCTGTTCTCTCTCCTGGTTAATATATAACCAAGTTGCGCCAGAAACATATATACATATATATGTATATTGAGTTTGCGCCTAGACTTCACAGTGTATGTGTTTCTGACTTAGAAAGAATTCCATGGCAATAAACTTGCGCCCCAACAGTGGTGACTCCCCACTGTTATCACTCCTTGGACTTCTTCCAGGTCAAATGTTGCGCCATGTATGCTTCCAGTGTGTTCACAGTATAAATGACTTAGAAAAAAATCATTCACAAGTGTAATGTCTTGTGTGAAACCCTACATGCACATGCAAACCCTAGGTTGCCCTAGACACCTGACATCATCACACATGCATAATATATATATAATATAATATATTATGTTGTTATTATATTAATAAATAAAAATATATAAATATATACACCATATATATTTTATTTATATGAACATATAATAATATATGTAACATATATTTAAATATATTCTCATATATTTAAATATATATAATATATAATTATATGTAAATACAAATGTAAATATATATATATAAATATATATAGAGATATATATAGTTATTTATAAATATAAATATAAACATAAATATATATAAAGAAAAGTATATATAATATATACATATATATAATATTTATATAAACATATAGTAACATATATATACACATATATTTAAATTATATTCTCATATATTTAGATATATATAATATACATATAACTATGTGTAAATATAAATATAAATAGATATAATAAGATATACTATAACTCTCTCTAAATATACATATATTTATGCACATAATAATATATATATACACTTAAATATATAAATGTTGTATGTAAATATAAATACATATACTATATACAGTATATATTTATTTAAATATATATACATATAAATATACATATACATATGTTTAAAAACATATATACATATATATTATATATATTATATTTAATTAAATATACATATATACATATATGATTATATTTGTACATATACAAATATATAAGTGCACACATATAAAAAATGTCACTTCCTGATATGGCTTTCTGTGGAAGCTTTGACATATGGCATTTGAGCAGTAAGCTTTGGCATAGCTGGCATTTGGCTTGACTTGGCTTGGCTTTGGAACAAATGACTTGATATAACTGGATCAATTCTTCGATCGATAAATACTTTGCAAAGCTCCGTACGTGCTGACGCTTAGTGCACTGGTCTGGTTCACAAGCGACTAACACTGAAGTCAAACATTGTACCTTCTTTGTCAGCAAACATTGATCAGTCGGTTCCGGGTTAGTTTATGCTTCAGTTTGTTGATTATAAATAACCAACCAAGATATATAGAAATATCTTGCTTCAGGGGTTGCACTGAAATCTTTCGAGTACTTGGACAACATCTTCATTGCTTCCACAATCTTGAATACTTCAATCTTTATTCTTCACTGAGGCATGAACATATTAATGAACTTCTTCCAGTGAACTTATTCCTTCAAGAATGTAGATGGCTTCTTCAACCTTTGTCTTCGTATCTTCCGATTCCGGTGCAGGCGTAGTGTTATTTACTTGTCCTGTTCTATTGTTGAGTTATCATCCCTATGTAACAGATAGGGTTGTCTTTACATTTAGACTTACAACCCCCACCACCCATCTCCAACCAAAGCTTTTATCAACCCGCTGTTTCAAGCACCACCGAGACTCCCTCACGCCACCGTTAACTCCCCTTCATCTTCAATCCCCTCAAGAAAACACAAACCCCAGAAACCAAAATTCAAGAGAACACAAACCCTATTCTTTAAAATGCAAACACCCTATATGCTCACCGAGAATTATAAACCCAAATGTCAATTCTTCCAATAATGTCGCACGTAATTGTTTCATTGCCGAATTTAGGTCCTTAAAGGAGCTAATTGACAGAGTCCATAGGGGTGGCCGGAGTTATAGTTGTGGTTGGGGTTTTTGGAGGGGTGGTAAATGATCGGAGTTCCACCGAAGTTGGTGAGCTCGACCGAAACAGGCATTTCCACGGTGGTAGTAATAGAACATGGGAAAGAAGACCAATGAGTGTGTTGGTGTTTGGTGGCGGGTGGCTGAATGTGATGGTGCCGCCTGTGCAGACAAGAAGGAAAGGGGGAGGGGCTAAGTAGGTTGGATGATCGTAAAATACGTTTTTACCCCTCTACCGTTACTCCTGTTAGTGATATTTAACGGGAGCCATTCTTTAAAAAAACAGAGACGATATTTGGCCACCTTTTTGAGAATTTGAAAATATCGTCAATTTTTTGTCAATCGGTGTAAATTTTGATCACAACTCTAAAGTTTACTCTACATAATTATATAATATATAATGATACTTCGGGTTGGGTTCAGGTAATTGTTTTGTATAGTATATATATGTTTTGAGTTAAAATTTAAAACATATAATTTTGTTGACGGTATAATTTTATTAGTAGTATAATTGTTATATTATAATATCCTGACCCCTATATAAGACTGTGACTTTGCTTGTTAAAAAAGAGTATATATATATATATAGAGTTTTTTCATAAATTAAATATTATGAATTTTGAAACTTAAAAAGAATAGTTTTGTTGCCGGTGTAATTCTAACAAAAGAATAATTATTACATTATAAAATCATGTCCACTATAGAATTCATTTTCATAGTATTATTATAATAAGAAATTCTATCAGATAAATAATTGTTAAATTACAAAAATATAACTAATGTAGAATTCTTTTTTATAGCATGGTAACCAAATTTTGCTACTTTGATATTTGATACTTCTTATATTCCACCAAAAAGGGATTTCGTTTATTATCTAGAGTATTAAACAAATATACCCCTTTTTAATATATTAATTATAATAATACTATCTTCTTCAAAAACTTGTAGATTTAATTACGTTAAATTTCTCAAAACCTGTTTGTAATTTGGAAATATACGGTTCTTGCTCTCTCGGTCTCTTCTCACTCTCTCCCTTGCTTTCTCTTTGTCTCTCTCTCTTCGCTCTGTCGCTTCATTGTCTCTCGTGAGCTGAATTGGGCTTTATATTTTGGAGAAATCAAAGGTTGATTCATACTCGATTAAAGTTAATCATATGAGAATTTGTATATAACAGTGTGTCTTATTGATGGTTGTATGTATCTGTGGGGTTGATTGCTCGCGGTGATTTCTTTGTTTGCTGATGGTGTGTTGATGTCAATGGATCGTCGAGGTTTGGCAGAGTGGCGGCATCAAGGCAAGGAGATTGAGAAAGAAAAATCGACAGAATGGCGGCATCAAGGCAAGGAGATTGAGAAAGAAAAAAGGAAGAGTATGGGGAGAACAATGTGCTGTAACTCTTGGTTGGTATTGATTGGTTTGAGTTGATTTCTCATTGGTTTAAGTTAATATTTTTGTTGCTTTTGTGATTGTGATATTATTACTGGCTCCGCACCGTATGGTCATTCAGCGGACATTTGCGGTTAATTACAACTTATTATGTAATTAAAGGGAATTTAAATAGTTTTTATTGAGAGTACATTTATGAATGCAAAATCTTGTAGTTGCAGATTTAGTTGCATATGTAAATTAGTATTTTTGTCAAAAAAATTGAAAATTTGTATTTTTGCAATTTCCTTGAAAAATGATAGTATTTCTGCAAAAAACTTCCAAGAATGGGGTATTAATAAAAAATCCTATCAGTAAAGGTTGTAGATTTCAATATATTAGTGAACACATAAAAATAGTTGAAGTACAAATATAAATTTTTAAAGAACAATATAATTTCAAAATATTATATTGAACCGCTTTGTTAAATGTAGTATTGCAAATGATATTTTGAACACTTTTTTCTATTATTTCGACACTCATGCATACTTGATATCTGTATTATCAATTAAAATACAATAAGTCCACATAATGATTATTTGTAGCAGTAATTTGTTTAGATATTCTTGGGTTATCATCGAATTATCCTTTGTCAATATTTTCTGATGAGTAAATTGAAACACCAATATGCCTCACCTTATTTCCACGTATTGTGCTTCAAGATGAATGTGATCATTTAACTTTTATTGACTCTAATATATTTTACTCCAAGACAAGGGGTAAGCTAATACGACATAAATAATAATATCATTGAATATATTAAATTCCTGATATAATGATGTTATAAGCTAAATAGCATTTCAAATTAATTATATACCAGCTGGTGATCGGTGAATCATGAATTAATCAAAGTTAAGTATATTTAAAAATAATATAAAATAATAATACATACCCGTTACTTGATAAGCTCGATTTTTTCATGATATTAGCATGTCATGCACCTGTCCATACGATCAAGATCAACTAGTCAATTATTGTGTACTATCGACAGTTAGTCTCAGTTTAGCACATCAGAATATGGGGCCGTTTGGGCAAGTTTAAAAGAAGTGACTTCTTGATTAAACTAAAGAAGTGGAGCAGAAGTGAGAAGTAAATAGGTGAATAAAGTGTTTGGAAAAGAAGCAGAAGCTGTGAGAGAGAAGTTAGGATTCTCAGCTTCTTAAAAGTGCTTCTGCTTCTTTACACAAACGGATCAAAAAAAGTAGAAGCCAGAAGCAGAAGCTGCTTCTGGTGTACAAACAGGCCCTATATATTGTAATATATCTTTGTTCTAATTTATCTTATTGGTTTCGTTAGGTGGTGGAATTTCGATTCTCTTTCCTGTAGTTAGTCTAGGAGTAGCACGCCAAATTAACCTTAAACTTTCTTAAAATTATTATGCAGACTTTGTATCACTTTTACAACAGATTATAGTTTTTAAATTAAGAAAGCAGCTATCGCTGTTGCACAACCATGATTATTTTTTGTCGTCGGAAGCAGTTGGATGCTAAAAATTTCCTAGCTAAAATCTTAATCGATATGTAAATTGAATTATAAAAGTTATTCTTAGTCATGGAGTTGTAGTAATATGCTGTTTAGCTAAACGGTTTTTCTAGTGTGTGCCCATGCGTACATGCTAAGCGCGGAATTTTATAAGCTTGGAAGATTTTGATTGGCCCATGGGCCCTCCTGCAAATGCAACAACCACACCAATCAAAACCTCCCAAACCTATCAAATTTCGCGCTTAGCATGTGCCCATGGGCACACACTAGACAAACCCTTAGCTAAATAACATCCTTGAAGACTCTGTTGCATGTGTGTATATTAATACCAGCCATTAAATCTTGGTAACTAGCATATGTTCAAATAGTTTGGCAAGTTGGGGACAGGAGATAACGGGTGATTTCCAGAAAAGAATAGCCCATAGCAAGAAAGTTTTACAGGTAACGATGCTGCAGTCAGACAATACCAAGAGGAAAGTAAACGCCTAACAGAGGTACTGACACAACAGGAAGTGTTCTGGAAGCAAAGATCGAAGCAACTATGGTTGAAGGAAGGGGACCAAAATAGCAAATTCTTTCATACTAGTGCTAAAGCTCGGAGGAAGTCGAATCAAATTAGGGAGCTGTACAATGACGAAGGTAATAGTGTGGGGGTGGGAATCAGGTCTTTAAGAACTCATGATATCTTATTTTGCTGACTTATTAAATGCCAAAGCCTCGGCAACAGAGTGGAAAAACGTGGTGGATGATAGGATATAACCCGGTCAGGGGTGATCCGGGTCCTTCGTAAGGACTTCTGCCACCGGTAGTTGCTGGCCACACAAGACAAGCACCACTGCTGCCAGGGTACACAACCCGGGTAGGATCCTGGACCTAGGGAACGTAAGCCTACCTCTCACCCGGAGTCCACATAAGGCCAAACCGACAACTGCACGGACGCAGACTGACATGATAAAGACAACACATAACGGTCAACTACTGGACGATAAAGACAAGTAAGAGAACATTCCAAAGACTATTCTCACGCTGACACCCGGACATGTGTAGGAGATCAAACCCCTACATGTGTAGGACCAGGATCCAAGGTACGTCCCCTTGAACCCTAATCCTTGGCCTATAAATAGACCAAAGAAGAAGGGTTTAGGGGTTACATTCTCTCTACACTCATATTTTGCACGCACCTAAGCACTCAGCAAAATACACAAATACAAAAGCCACCAGCCACCATACATAGCCACCATACACCACCCTTCCACACACATAGATAAATCATTTCTCAGTCGTATCTCTTCCAAATCCTACTCTTATTCTCACGCCGGAGGCGCCGCGAGGCTCAAACCCCCCTCCGGCGTTGTTTTGTAGGTGCCCTTCCAGCAGCGACACCTGAGAACAACCATCCAATTGCAATCTGTTGTAACACTTTTAAGACCTTTGGTAACAATTTTATATTGTTACAATAAATTTACTGTAACATTTTTTTGTAACACTATATACTCAAAAAGTGTTGCATACCAATAATTTTAAATTTTTTTGTAACACTTTTGTGCAACATTATTAAACCAATTGCAATATTTTTTTAGTTTTTAGTAACACACTTCTGCAACAGTTTTTGGTGTATTGAAATGGTTTTAAATTGTTAGGCCTGATTTACAGTAATACTATATAATGCAATACTCTGAAATTTCCTTACATGAAAATTGACAAAAATAAAATTCAAAGTACAAACTGAGTCATCAAGTTGAAAGCTACAAAGAAACGAGACTAAGGTACTAACTTATAAACCATCCTTACAATATTCAATCTAAAAGGATTGTTTTTCAGCCCTTCCACAACATTATCATATCGAAGATAATGATCTTTTTTCACCCGACTTTTGTATATCCTCCACATATCACTCACAATCCATAGTGCAAAATCCAAATATAGGTGATGCAACCACCACTCCTTTACATTTTTCCATCTCATGGAGGTCAGAATCATCAATATTGAATCTTGCCTGTTGTCCAGGTTGAATTCCTCTAACAAATCTATTGATGTAAAGACAAGTCAAACGAAGGTCAATAGCATTAATGAGTAAATGAAAAGATATTGGCTATATTTACCAATAAACAGGGTGAATAAAGGCCATACATATATATATGTTTATTATAACATCAATTTTAAAGTAGATAAGTTTGCTGTGGAAAAGGTCATACCCGCAATGTGCCCTTATTGATTCTCTTACATTATAACAATCATTTCTATGCTCTAGTGACGGATATCCACCAAATTATGAACATCCAAACTCATTTCTTCTTAGAGAGTCTTCATGTATATAGGATATGTTTTGAATTGCAGGAGAAAAAGATGTGGCCGTCCGAATCCGGAAAATAGCATAATCAAGAGGAAGATAACAAGCTGGACATGATGCCAAAACATATTTTAAATGAAATTATAATATACGTACAAAGCCACAAACCGGAATTTACATATCTAGAGCAAGTCAGACCATAGAAACTACTTGCTTCCAAGGATTTATATGTAACATATTTAAATCTATACTACAATATACAAAGCTAGATTATATTTACAGTAGTAACTTTAAATTCCTTACAGAGCATATAATAAATGATACAAACAATTAAGCACAAGGACACTGTAAATCGAACCTTTTAGAAACGGAGGCAAGTACCACAGCAATTGCATTAAATAATTCTTCATCGTCCTCTTAATATATATGACTCTTCTCTATTTCCTATCAAACCAAAGAGGTAACAAGTATAAATAAGCATGTCAACAGAATTAGATTATCATGCTTCTGAGAACATAGATTTTGATACATTTGCAAATTATCCGTTAAAAGGTCTCTGCTTTAAGATGTTAAACATCATATTTCCACTTGACTCACGCCTAAAGAGATCATCAAGGAAAGTAACAAACCTCTCCTATCCAGATCAATATTTCCAGGTCTGAAGGCTCAAACATTACAATGGTTGCTTCTTCACAAAATTTGCGCAATGCCAAGGCACAAGCATTTGAAACATTGATTTGGAAATTCCTGATGCAAAAAATAATCTGAAAGTGCAAATAGAGAATAATGTGTCCATAGTACTAGGCACAGAGCAAAGTAAGGTATTGATTATTAATATAGTAGATGAAGATAAATGTATTACTCCATATATCATATATGTTGCCGAGTTTATATCAATATAAAACACAGGCATTGTTAGACATAAATACCAGCCTTATAATGATTCTTTTGCAACTGAAATATACCATTAAACTATTCTTACCGTAATGATCTAACATTAGTCTTGAAAGCCATGAACCATCTGGAATATGAATCAACAATATTAGCAACTGCTTTATATACCTAGAAGGAAAAAAAGCATTCACATATCAAAAAGTACCTTCTACATCTACAGACCAGATGACAACTTTAAAGTTCAGCAGAATAATTGAAAACAAAGTAATTAAGAAGTACCAATAGGAGATCATATGACATACAATGCACATAAAGCCCTTGAGTTTCTTCCGAATTCCTATTGAAAATCCACCACAAACAAACACCCAAGTCTCAAATTCCACTCACTAAACTCCACAAATCCCTTTCCCAATGCAGACCCAAGTTCTAACATCTCACTCCCTCCAAACCCAATTACATAATCACTGCGAAAAACCTAAAATTCAAAAACAAAACCACATAAACACCAAAACAAGCGAACCCAAATCCAAAATAATGCCTTTAAATGAAACCCCACAAATATTATCAAAAAAAAACTCAAACTTCACAACAATAAACACAGCCCACTTGATAAATCAAAGTTAGGTATAAGAATTTATCCGAAAAATAGCAAACAAAATTGTCAGAGATCTAATTGAAGTAAGATGCAGAGCAACTCTAATAACTCTCCAATCTTACCCTAATCGAACAAATTATGACAGAAAAGAAGATACAAAACCCTAAAAAAGTTAAGCTCTAAACAGCACAAAATAAGAACAGAAAGCCCTAATCGAAATATTATGACATGAATTAGGACAAAGATACGAATTTTACCTTCATTGATATTGAATATATGCAGTTTGAGAGAAAAGAGGAAAGACAGAGAAGGGAGAGGATTTTCTTATGGGGGGTTTGGTTTTGTGATTTATTTTGTGAGTTTGGTTGTACCGCGCCAACAAAAATATAGAAAGCCCGCCTATTTTTTTATTTCAGTTTACAAAAATGTTGCAAACTATTGTAACATTTGACAAAGTGTTACAATTGTTATCAAAATTTTTAGATCTCTGAAAAAATTACCAGGCATGCAAATTTTTTCAATTTTAGGTAACATTTTCAGAAAATATTGCAAAAGGGTAGCTAGTTTTTGTCTATAGCAACATTTTTGTAACATTATTGAGTTTTGATGTTGCAACAGGGCAATATGGTGTAGTGACAAAAAAAATCATACTTCCACATATTATTTTTCAAATTTTCTTTTTTTAATAAAAGTTGAACATCTATATTTTTGTCCAGAAAAATAAAATTTGGAAAATAATGTGTAGAAATATATAATTTTTGCACCTTAAATTATGTGTAGAAAGTCAAAGCGACACTTATTTTGGGACAGAGGGAGTATCTGAAATGGTTGCTTGTTTAGAAAGATGGTTTTCCCATGTATCGTGTAATACACCAAGATTTAAAATGAACGAAGGTTTTCACTTGGGAAAATAAAAGATTATTGTTTTGGAAAATAAATGATTCAAGTGATAAAGTTCAAGTCATTTGTTTGTCTAGATATAGCACATCTGGTCGAGTATACAAAGGTTTATGTCATTGTTTTGGATTTATTCGTTTCATATAAAGTATATGCTTTTCTTACAACTAAGATTAATTTCAAGTGATATTTGAAGCATTAAAGAATGGGTTTGGTAGATAGTACAATATTAGAACAAAACGAGACAAGTTGGATATTGCCTTCACTTGTAGAGTCTAACACATCAATTACAACACCATAAATGATGTTTAAGAACTTTCGGCAGGTAGCCTTTTATTGAAAGGATTATTGAAACCTAGTACATTAGATTAATTACATCCTAAAGTGTCCCAGATAACATTGCAGAAAGCTTCTGAGCTAGATATCCCTTGAGGAATTCTGGCAGTACCAACCTTCTAAACTTGGAGGATTTTGTGGTGACAGAAGACTTGGTGCTGGACCAAATTCACCGTCTATCTTAGGATGCAAGAATGTGGGCAATGGACAGTCTTTCCTTTACTGAGTCCACAACACCTCTATGCTCAATGCTCGGGTAAGTTTCCGTTGGTTACAACCTACAATATAAATCATATGAATACTGCAGTTGGGCCAAATAACTTAGAGTAGTGCTACATCACAAAATTGGATACAAAATGACATAGCAGTTGAGGAGGGTAGGTTTATGTATATACAAGAGGGGGTCATTCCAATCAAAATTTTAACACATACTCATTTCAGAATGTTTTTGTACCATTTTGTGCATGAAACATTTTCCATAAGTTATTCATGTACTTGAAGCAATGAGAAAACATGATTGCAATTACCTCCAAGATGTCTCCAATGTTTACTATGAAAGCTGAAGGCAGCGGCTTAACTGGGATCCAAGGCCGTCTTTCCTGGACCTGGAGCCCATCGGTTTCATTAAGCTGGAGAAGGATGGTTTAGGCCGTCTGCATCACTATGAGGCGTGAGTCCGACAACCTGGTCAGGCTGAGGGCAGGGAGGATAATAGTTCATCCTCATTCCCTGCAAGCCTTCTTCAAACAGCACTTCCATGTCAGCAGGATCCAATATTCCTAGAGCTTTTGCCATTACTTAAGAATTTTCATAGACAAACTCTGCACCTCTTCGGAGTAGGCCAGTACAGCAGCTCTGCATCATAATTACAATTCCCTCTCCACTTTAAATACATATTCATCTATATAGCTTGTCGTACTAGTTCACTTACATAAATACTAGTCTATCTGTGCCAAATCATGTTTTTACACTTCCTTTTTCTGGATGTCCATCCAATTCTTACGTTCAAAACTTTCTAAATAGAATAAAAAATTTTAATATAAAAATTACTAACCCCACTATTTTTCTCCACTCTACTTGCTTTTATACATTTCCCACGACAATTCTCACTTCTCTTACTTTTTCACTCTATTTTATATATATTATTGACCTTCGTGCCCAACCCAATGTAAACATTTGAATGGTTCGGACGAGTATAAGATATGTTGAGCGAGATGAGTTTTGTAACCTGAAGGAGGAGAGAACTGTGGCAGCAAGTGTGGTTTCCTGAGATGCGCAGGTCGAGTGCCCAAGTAGAGCATGTCCGCCCAATCAAGCTTCTGCTCCTCCGAGACTACGATAGTTGTCCATATCCTTCTATATCTCCGTCTAGCTGACCAAACTTTTTCTTTCTCTTCAGAGGCAGCCTAAAAAACCCACCAATCTCCGTCCTTAAGCCTCTCCAGTAACGAAGTGGAGACTCCGTGGTTTATCAGCTTCCAAAACACGAAAAATTGTAAGAAAATGTTGGATCATGAATCAATTTTTAATAAAATAACAAATACCTGAAAGAACCCACTCTTTACACGCCTGGTGCAATTTTCTCAGCTCAGAGTTCAATTAATTCACAATCAAGTAACATGTTCATATCAATTACAGGGACTTGCAGTGAATCTGAATCGGAGACTAAACATTTTTGATCGAAACGTACGTATCGGGACGGTATTGGAGCCAATGTTTCCTTGGCTATCTCTTGGACGGAAGGTACTTGGAGGGACCTTCCCTAGTTCTATCGCATTGGCTACTTCCATTTCGCTATCATGTCTCTGTTTCCTCTCTTCTTTGCGGACTTATATAGCCTGATAGCTCAACCATCTTTCTGACTTTCTTGCATGTTATCAACTTCATGTGGTGTACAAATATTGTAATGGACCGACCAAGGGATGACATGGGTAAGTTTCAGAAAAAATGCTTTTTGCTTAGTAAGAAGTGGAACTGAAGACTTAAAAGTGATTAAACTATTTATGAAAGAAAGAGTAGAAGTGCTGGTGAAAAAAAAACTAGCATTTTTAGTTTTTTATAAGTGCTACTGAGTTTTTAAAACAAACTAGTCAACAAAAGTAATAATCGGACTTTTGGAAAAAGAAGTGGGAGTTTTGTGGTTGCGAGAACATGCACATAGTTAAACAGAGGCCTCAAATCCTTGCTTTGTTATTTGAAATTTATAATTTCAAAATTGTGTAACTTGTTAAAATTCTCCCAATTAACGTTGATTTTATGTGTGGTATACGTTTGATTACTGTCTAGGTAGGAAATTTAAACTTAAATTTATTGGAATTATAGTCAAACAAGTGAAAAAAGCCGCGCTTCGCGGCGGCGTAATAAATTTTGATATGAATCAGTATTATGATAGCATAAAAATTATTTTGAATCATCTTCCTGTTAAACATATCACAAATAAAAAATATTATAATTAGTATAAAAATTTGTTTAAGTGGTCATCCTGTCAAACACAATACTAATAATATAATTAGTTCGAACCACCCTCCCGTCAAAGACAATATTAATCCATAATTATTATTTTTATGATAAAATTGAATATTATAATTTAGATCAAAATTAGTTTGAGCCACTCTCTTATCAAGCACAATACGAATAACAAAACATTATAATTTAGATATTAGTTTGAGTCGCCTTACTGTCAAACACATACTAATAAAAATTATTCTGATTATGATAAAATTAAAAATTATAATTGGATAAAAAGTATTTTGAACTGTGGTCCCGTTTCAACAAAAATATATTATAACATAGATAAAAAATTATTTTAACCACTTTCCCGTCAAACATAATACTAATAGAAAATTTATTATTATTTAGATAAAAATTAGTTTGGGCCGCCTCCCGTGCCCGTCAAACACAATAATAATCAACATTATCATAAAATCAATATATGATTCCTATTTTATATGTATTATTTTATATGTTAATTTTTTTTATTTTTTGATTCCTATTTATTAGTTTAAAATTATTATTCTTTTATGGTTCTAATATTTTTGGTATTAGTTTTTTAATGATTATTATCTTTATAATCTTTTATTTTCTATTCAAAATTTAAGAAAATTATAAGACTAAATCGGAAATAAAAATTGTACGTATTACCTTACAAATATTAAATATAAATTGTATTTTATCTATGATTATTAGTTTAAATAAATATAATCATATTCCTTTTGGTATTCCTAAAAAAAATTGTATTATCTTTACAATCCAGAAAAAAAAAAAGAATTGTGTTGACTTTTGGAATCCTTCAACTTGATTTTTTTAATTATAATTATAATTGGGTAAAAATTATTTTGAACTGTGGTACCGTTTTAAAAAAATATTATATCATAGATAAAAAATTATATTAGTTACTTTTCCGTCAAGAATAATACTAATAGAAAATTTATTATTATTTAGATAAAAATTGGTTTGGGCCGCCTCCCGTGCTCGTCAAACACAATACTAATCAAGAATCATTTACATTATTATAAAATCAATATATGTTTCCTATTTTTTATATCCTATTTTTTTCGTTAATTATTTTTATTTTATGATTCCTATTTATTACTTAAAAATTATTACTCTGTTATGGTTCTAATTTTTTTGCTATTAGCGTTTTTTAATGATTATTATCTTTGCAATCCTTTATTTCTTACACGAAATTTAAAAAACAATTATAAGACTAAATTGAAAATAAAAATTGTACGTATAACCTTACAAATCTTAAATATAAATTGTATTTTATATATGATTGTTAGTTTAAATAAATATAATCCTACTTTTTTAGGATTACTAAATAAGAAAAGAAGTGTATTATCTTTAGAATCCAAAAAGAAAAAAATTGTATTAACTTTTGGAATCCTTGAACTTGATTTTTAAATATAATCCTATTTCTTTTAGGATTACTAAATAAGAAAAGAATTGTGTCAGAATTCAATAAGAAATACTAATTAGATATAATCCTATTTCTTTAGGATTACTAAATAAGAAAAGAATTATGTCAGCTTTAGAATTCAATAAGAAATACTAAATAAAAAGGAAAAGAATTGTATCATCTTTAAAATTCAATAAGAAAAAAATCGTGTTACTTTTAGAATTCTTGAACAATAATTTCTATCCGAAATTTAAGAAAATTAAAAGACTGAATCGAGCAATTCTAGAGACGCCCGCATCCTCCTTTAATATATATATTGATTAATCATGATAAGTGATTTTGGATTTTTTTGTTAATAAATGTTCTAGGGTTTTTCTTGCAATTCCCACATAATATTTCAATAAATATAATGAATAATAAATCCAACAAAATTTATCTATAAATACATAAAAATTAATTATCTTGGGTCAAAGTGATTTTAAATCATATTCAGCTCTCATAACATCTCTTAATGTGAATTCATTTTAATTAATATAAATAAATAATAATTAGGCATGTCTGCAGATAATCTTTAAAATTAAGGGTTCTCGACTTCTAGCAAATTATGCACTATTAATATATTGTTAGATTGTATATTATTTAAATATTTAAATTCTAAATAATTACTTTATATAAGATATTGGTCCTATTTGAAAGTAGAGATTTGGGGCAAAATTAGAGGTTTGAGGTGGTTTAGAGGTTTGACCACTAGAATCCGCTAAAATTGGTGTTTGGTAGTTAGCGGATTGAAGTAGGTGTTTGGATGCAAAAAGCTAATTTTGAAAAAGCTACTTTGAGAAATTTTTGGGTTAACGATTTGGGTATGTGTCACAAAAAGCTTATCAAACAACTATTTACCAAACGGTTTTACCAACAAATCGCTAATTCAATTCAAAACATCTATTTAATCAGCTAGACAAAACATCTAATACAATCCGCTAACAACTAACAGCTAATTTCCAAACTGGGCCATTGTTAGACTTGCTTTTAGCTAGAATTTTATCGTAAAATTTATATAAATT
>NC_030382.2:59168079-59170579 GCF_001625215.2 Daucus carota subsp. sativus
TTTCGGGTTTCGGGTTTCGGGTTTCGGGTTTCGGGTTTCGGGTTTCGGGTTTCGGGTTTCGGGTTTCGGGTTTCGGGTTTCGGGTTTCGGGTTTCGGGTTTCGGGTTTCGGGTTTCGGGTTTCGGGTTTCGGGTTTCGGGTTTCGGGTTTCGGGTTTTCGGGTTTCGGGTTTCGGGTTTCGGGTTTCGGGTTTCGGGTTTCGGGTTTCGGGTTTCGGGTTTCGGGTTTCGGGTTTCGGGTTTCGGGTTTCGGGTTTCGGGTTTCGGGTTTCGGGTTTCGGGTTTCGGGTTTCGGGTTTCGGGTTTCGGGTTTCGGGTTTCGGGTTTCGGGTTTCGGGTTTCGGGTTCGGGTTTCGGGTTTCGGGTTTCGGGTTTCGGGTTTCGGGTTTCGGGTTTCGGGTTTCGGGTTTCGGGTTTCGGGTTTCGGGTTTCGGGTTTCGGGTTTCGGGTTTCGGGTTTCGGGTTTCGGGTTTCGGGTTTCGGGTTTCGGGTTTCGGGTTTCGGGTTTCGGGTTTCGGGTTTCGGGTTTCGGGTTTCGGGTTTCGGGTTTCGGGTTTCGGGTTTCGGGTTTCGGGTTTCGGGTTTCGGGTTTCGGGTTTCGGGTTTCGGGTTTCGGGTTTCGGGTTTCGGGTTTTCGGGTTTCGGGTTTCGGGTTTCGGGTTTCGGGTTTCGGGTTTCGGGTTTCGGGTTTCGGGTTTCGGGTTTCGGGTTTCGGGTTTCGGGTTTCGGGTTTCGGGTTTCGGGTTTCGGGTTTCGGGTTTCGGGTTTCGGGTTTCGGGTTTCGGGTTTCGGGTTTCGGGTTTCGGGTTTCGGGTTTCGGGTTTTCGGGTTTCGGGTTTCGGGTTTCGGGTTTCGGGTTTCGGGTTTCGGTTTTCGGGTTTCGGGTTTCGGGTTTCGGGTTTCGGGTTTCGGGTTTCGGGTTTCGGGTTTCGGGTTTCGGGTTTCGGGTTTCGGGTTTCGGGTTTCGGGTTTCGGGTTTCGGGTTTCGGGTTTCGGGTTCGGGTTTCGGGTTTCGGGTTTCGGGTTTCGGGTTTCGGGTTTCGGGTTTCGGGTTTCGGGTTTCGGGTTTCGGGTTTCGGGTTTCGGGTTTCGGGTTTCGGGTTTCGGGTTTCGGGTTTCGGGTTTCGGGTTTCGGGTTTCGGGTTTCGGGTTTCGGGTTTCGGGTTTCGGGTTTCGGGTTTCGGGTTTCGGGTTTCGGGTTTCGGGTTTCGGGTTTCGGGTTTCGGGTTTCGGGTTTCGGGTTTCGGGTTTCGGGTTTCGGGTTTCGGGTTTCGGGTTTCGGGTTTCGGGTTTCGGGTTTTCGGGTTTCGGGTTTCGGGTTTCGGGGTTTCGGGTTTCGGGTTTCGGGTTTCGGGTTTCGGGTTTCGGGTTTCGGGTTTCGGGTTTCGGGTTTCGGGTTTCGGGTTTCGGGTTTCGGGTTTCGGGTTTCGGGTTTCGGGTTTCGGGTTTCGGGTTTCGGGTTTCGGGTTTCGGGTTTCGGGTTTCGGGTTTCGGGTTTCGGGTTTCGGGTTTCGGGTTTCGGGTTTCGGGTTTCGGGTTTCGGGTTTCGGGTTTCGGGTTTCGGGTTTCGGGTTTCGGGTTTCGGGTTTCGGGTTTCGGGTTTCGGGTTTCGGGTTTCGGGGGTTTCGGGTTTCGGGTTCGGGGTTTCGGGTTTCGGGTTTCGGGTTTCGGGTTTCGGGTTTCGGGTTTCGGGTTTCGGGTTTCGGGTTTCGGGTTTCGGGTTTCGGGTTTCGGGTTTTCGGGTTTCGGGTTTTCGGGTTTCGGGTTTCGGGTTTCGGGTTTCGGGTTTCGGGTTTCGGGTTTCGGGTTTCGGGTTCGGGTTTCGGGTTTCGGGTTTCGGGTTTCGGGTTTCGGGTTTCGGGTTTCGGGTTTCGGGTTCGGGTTTCGGGTTTCGGGTTTCGGGTTTCGGGTTTCGGGTTTCGGGTTTCGGGTTTTAGGGTTTCGGGTTTCGGGTTTCGGGTTTCGGGTTTCGGGTTTCGGGTTTCGGGTTTCGGGTTTCGGGTTCGGGTTTCGGGTTTCGGGTTTCGGGTTTCGGGTTTCGGGTTTCGGGTTTCGGGTTTCGGGTTTCGGGTTTCGGGTTTCGGGTTTCGGGGTTTCGGGTTTCGGGTTTCGGGTTTCGGGTTTCGGGTTTCGGGTTTCGGGTTTCGGGTTTCGGGTTTCGGGTTTCGGGTTTCGGGTTTCGGGTTTCGGGTTTCGGGGGTTCGGGTTTCGGGTTTCGGGTTTCGGGTTTCGGGTTTCGGGTTTCGGGTTCGGGTTTCGGGTTTCGGGTTCGCGGGTTTCGGGTTTCGGGTTTCGGGTTTCGGTTTCGGGTTTCGGGTTTTCGGGTTTCGGGTTTCGGGTTTCGGGTTTCGGGTTTCGGGTTTTCGGGTTTCGGGGTTTCGGGTTTCGGGTTTCGGGTTTCGGGTTTCGGGTTTCGGGTTTCGGGTTTCGGGTTTCGGGTTTCGGGTTTCGGGTTTCGGGTTTCGGGTTTCGGGTTTCGGTTTCGGGGGTTTCGGGTTTCG
>NC_030383.2:0-2500 GCF_001625215.2 Daucus carota subsp. sativus
CCCGGAAACCCGAAACCCCTAAACCCGAAACCCTGAACACCTAAACCCGAATAACCCGAAACCCGGAAACCCTGAAACCCTAAACCTGAAACCGAAACCCGTAAACCCGAAACCGAAAACCCGACACCGCAACCCGAAACCGCACCCCGGAAACCCTAAACCCGAAACCCGAAACCCGAAAACCCTGAAACCCGAAATCCCGAAACCGGAAACCCGAAAACCCGGAAAACCCAAACCCGAAACCCGAAACCCGAAACCCGAACCCGAAACCCGAAACCCTAACCCCGAAACCGCGAAACCCGAAAACCTCGAAACCCTTCTGGAAACCCTAAACCCGAACCCTAAACCCGAAACCCGAAACCCGAACCCCTAAAACCCGAAAACCCTAAACCGAAACCCTGAAACCCGAAACCCGAAACCCGAAACCCGGAACCCGAAACCGCGAAACCCGAAACCCGACGAAAATCCCGAAACCCTAAAACCCTGAAACCCGAAACCCCGAAACCCGGAAAACCCCGGAAAACCCAAACCCTGAAACCCAGAAACCCGAAACCCGAAACCCGAAACCCGAAAACCCGAACACCCCGAAAACCCGAAACCCGAAACCCTAAACCCCGAAACCCGAACCCCGAAACCGAAACCCGAAACCCGAAACCCGAAACCCGAAAACCGAAACCCGAAACCCGAAACCCTGGAAAAACCCTGAAACCCGAAACCCGAACCCGAAAACCCGGAACCCGAACCCCGAAACCCGAAAGCTCGAAACCCGAAACCGAAACCCGAAACCCGAAACCCGAAACCCGAAACCTCGAAACACGAATACCCGAATAACCCGAAACCTAAACCCGAAACCCGTAAACCCTACACCCAAACCCGAAACCCTAAAACCCGAAACCCTAACACCCTAAACCCTAAACCCGAAACCCGGTAAACCCCTAAACCCTAAACCCTAAACCCTAAACCCGAAACCCTAAAACCTAAACCCAAACCCTAACCCCTACTACCCTAAAACCCTAAACCCTAAACCCTAAAACCCTAAATACCCTAAACCTAAACCCTTTTAAACCCTAAACCCTTAAACCCTAAAACCCTTAACCCTAAACCCTATAAACCTAAACCCTAAACCCTAAACCCTTCACCCTAAACCCTAAACCCTTAAACCAAACCCTTAAACCCCTAAACCCTAAACCCTACCCCTAAAACCTACACCCTAAACCCTAAACCCTAAACACTAAAACCCTTAAAACCCTAAACCCTAAACCTTACACCCTAAACCCTGAACCCTGATGAACAACCTGAACCTGAACCCTGAAACCCTGAACCTTGAACCCTGAACCTGAACCCTGAACCCTTGAACCCTGAACCCTGAACCCTGAACCCTGTGAACCCTGAACCCTGAACCCTGAACCCTGAACCCTGAAACCCGGAACCCTGAACCCTGAACCCTGACACCCGGAACCCTGAACCCTGAACCCTGAACCCGGAACTCCGGAACCCTGAACCCGGAACCGGAACCCCGGAACCCGGAACCCGGACACACGGGGGAATCTCCGGAAACCCGGAACCCGGAAATCCCGGAACGCCGGAACCCGGAACCCTGTAACCCGGAACCCGGAACCCGGAACCCGGGAACCCGAAACCCGAAACCCGAAAAACCCGGATGAACCCTGGGATAACCCGAAATAAACCCGAAAACCCGAACCCCGAAACCGAAAACCCGAAACCTCCGAACCCGCGAAACCCGAAACCCGAAGAACCCGAACCCGAAAACCCGGATACCCCCGATAACCCGTCAACCCGAAAATCCGGAAACCCGCAACCCGAAACCCGAACCCCGCAATCCCTGGAAACCCGAAACCCAAACCCTCAACCGAAACCCGTAAACCCGAAACCCGAACCTGAAACCCGAAACCCGAAATCCCGAAAACCCGGAAACCCGAAACCTGAAACCCGGAAACCCGAACCCGAAATCCCGAAACTCGGAAACCCGAAACTCGCGAAACCCGGAAACCCGGAAACCGAAAACCCGAAAACCTGACAACCCGGAAACCCGAAGACCTCGAAACCTCGAAACCAGAAACCCGGAAACCCGAAACCCGAAACCCGGAAACCGCGAAACCCGAAACCCGAAACCCAAACCCGTCACCCGAACCCGAAACTCCGACATTCCCGAAACCCGAAATCTCCGGAAACCCGAACCCCGGAACCCGATAAACCCGAGAAACCTAAACCCGAATACCCGAAACCGGAAAACCCGATAACCCGAAACCCGAAACCCGGAAACCGACGCGAAACCCGAAACCCGCACCCCGAGGAAACCCGAATCCCGTAAACCCGAAACCCGAACCCCGAAACCCGAAACCCAAACCGAAACCCGCGAACCCGAAACCGAAAACCCTGAACCCCGTAAACCCGAAACCTCGCAACCCCGGCCGAAACCCCGAAAGTAAACCTCCGAAACCCGAAAACCCGAAACCCGAAACCCGAAACCCGAAACCTG
>NC_030383.2:7500-131678 GCF_001625215.2 Daucus carota subsp. sativus
CTGAACCTGACGACCCACACACCGAACCCACCCGCAACCACCCATCCCAACCGAAACCCTGACCGAAAAGCAACCACCGAAACTCCATAGACCCACCCCGGAGAAGAAAACGCACCTACCGCAACCCTACCCGAACCTCCAAACCCTCGAAACCGCAAACGCCTACCGTCACCAAACCCAATCCAAACCGACCGACAACCGCGAACAACCTAACCTCCAACCCGAAACCCGAACCCCGGTAACCCGAACCCGAAACCCGACCCTAACCTGACCCGAACCAACCAAACCGACCTAACCTCGGACGAACCCAAACCCAAACCCCCGAACCCTAAACCCGAAACCGAAACCGCACCCCGAACCCCTCAACCCGAACCCCAACCCAACCGAAACCGAGCCCGGAACCCGAACCCGAAACCCGTGAAACCCTACAACCCTGGAACCCTGACCCGCAAACCTGGAACCTGGAACCCGGAACCTGGAAACCGAACCCGTCAACCCACCCGAACCCCAAACCGGAACCCCTTAAACCCTCGCCAAACGAAACCTCGGAACCTCACAACCCGAAACCCGTAAACCCTGAACCCGAAGGTGAAACCCCTAGAAACCCTGAAAACCCCAAAATCCGGGTAAACCGATGTGAAACCCAACCGCTAACCCAGGAAACCTACACCCAGAAACCCTAAACCCGAGCAACCCTAAACCCAAAACCAACCCTAACACCCGACCGAACCACTACCTAACCTAAACCCTTAAACTAAACACCACCAGAACCTACCCTGGAAACCCTGGAAACCCTAAACCCAAACCCACCTAACCCTTAACCTAGACCTAACCCCAAACCCAACCACGACCCTTTAACCGACCCTACCGCAATCCCGAAACCCTAGAAAACACCTAAACCCAAACCCTAAACAACCGCTAAACCCTACGTAATACCCATAACCCGGGAGACCCGAAACCCCCCCCTGGAACCCCTAAACCCGAAACCCTAACTCCCGCGAAACCCGCAACCCGGCTAAACCCTCGAACACCCGAAACCCGTAAACCCGGAAACCCCTCAACCCTGAAACCTAAAACCCTCAACCCGAACACCCTGTAAACCCTTAACCCGAAACCCTGAAACCCTGAAACCCGAAACCCCTACCTACCTAAACCCTAAAACCCATAAACCCTAACCCAAACCCAAACTAAACCACCCAACCCTGAGACCTATAACCCAAACCACACACCCGAAACCTGAAACCCAAAACCCCTGAGGAACCCCTAAACCCGCAAACCCGAAAATACCTAGGGGACCCAGCTAAAACCCACCTGCTAAAACCCCTAAGACCTAAACCCTAATGAAACCGATAACCTAAACCCAACCAAATAACCCTTCCCCAAAACCCTAACCACCCTAAATACTAAAACCCTAACCCTACCACACCCTAAAACTAAACCCTAAACCCAACTAACCCAACCCTCAACCTAAACCACTCACCTAAACCCAACCCCTGAACCCTAAACCTAAACCTATTGTAACTAATACCCCTTAAACCCTAAACCCTAAACCCTAAAACCCTCAACAACCCTACAAACCCTTACACCCTAAAAACCCTAATAAAACCTACCTAAACCCTAAACCCGTACCAAACCCTAAACCCTAAAACCAACCCTAAATCCTAAACCCTAACACCCTAAACCCTAAAAACCCTAACTAACCCTAAACCCTTAAAACTAAACCCTCAACCCAAAACCCTTCCAAACCTACAAAACCTAAAACCCTAAACACTCCCTAACCAAACCTTAACCTAACCTTAACTCCTACTAAACCCTACCCACACCCCTAACCAACCGAACCTTAAACAACCCTAGAAACCCTAACCCAACCCTTAACCCTAAACCCCTAAACACCCCCTCACACCCTAAACCTAAACACCTAAACCCTAAAACCCTCCTAACCTACCCCTAAACCCTAAACCCTACAACCCTACAACCCTAAACCCTTAAACCATAAACCCTAAACCTCAACCCTAAACCTCTCCTAACAACCCTACCAACCCCTAACCAAACCCTTTTTAAACCCTAAACCCTAAACCCTAAACCCCTACAAACCCCTAACCACCCCCTAAACCCTAAACCCCTTAAACCCATACCTAACCCTAAAACCCTCTAAAACCCCTTAAACCCCTAAACCCTAAACCCCCTACCCTAAACCCCTAACCCTACCTAACCCCTTACCTACTTTAAACCCCACCCTAAACCCAACCCTAAACCCCCCCGAACCCCTGAACCCCGAACCCCCGAACCCCGAACCCGCAACCCCGAACCCCGAACCCGAAAACCCCAAACCCCACACCCCCCAACCCCAAACCCAAACCCCAAACCCCCAACCCCAAACCCCAAACCCCAACCCCAACCCCAAACCCCAAACCCCCAAACCCCAAACCCCCAAAACCCCAAACCCCAAACCCCCAAACCCAACCCCCAAAACCCCAACCCCCAAAAACCCAACCCCCCCAACCCCCTCCCAAACCCCCCCAAACCCCAAACCCCCCCCCGAAACCCCGACCCCGAAATCACCCCGCCCGAACCCCGAACCCCGAACCCCCGAACCCCGCACCCCGAACCCCGCCACCCCGAACCGACACGCGAACCCACCGAACCCGACCCCAACCCGAAACCCCACCCACCCGAACCAACCCCGAATTTCCGGCCGGAACACCCGGAACCCGGAACCCTGGAACCCGGCCCGGAAACCCCGAACCCTGTGGTGGACCTGGAACCCGTGAACCGAGACCTTGGAACCCTGAACCCTGACCCCTACCTGAACCCGCTGAACCCATGACCCTGATGAACCTGCCTGTGAACCCTGAACCGACCCCTGTGAAACCTGTGAACCCTGTGAACCTGAACCCTGAAGAACCCTGCACCCTGAAACCCTGGAACCTGAACCCTGACTTGTGACCCGAACCCTGACCCTGAACCCTGAACCTTGCTGAACCCTGAACCCTGAACCCGTGAACCCCCGAACCCGAACCCTGACCGACCCTGACCCTGACCCCTGAGAACCCTGAACCCTTGAACCCTGACCTGAACCCTGAACCTGGAACCCGTGAACCCTTGAACCCTGAACTGCAACCCTGACCCTGAACCCTGAACCCTGAACCCTGAACCCTGAACCCTGAACCCTGACACCTGAACCCTTGACCTACCCTGAACCCTGAACCTGAAACCTGAACCTGACTGACCCTGAACCCTGAACCCTGAACCCTGATGAACCCGAACCCTGCACCCTTGTTGAACCCTGAACCCTGACCTGACCCTGACCGAACCTCTGTGAACCCATGAACCCTGACCTAACCCTGAACCCTGAACCCTGAACCCTGACCCTTGGAACCCTGTGAACCCTGACCCTGAACCCTGACTAACCCTGAACCCTGAACCTGAACCCTGAACCCTGAACCTGAACCCTTGAACCCTGAACCCTTAGAAACAACCCGAACCCTGAACCCTGAACCCTGAACCCTGAACCTGTAACCCTGACCCTGTAACCCTGCAACCCGTGAACCCTGAACCCTGTGAAACTACCTGTGAACCCTGAACCCTGAACCCTGAACTGAACCCTGGAACCCTGAAACTAACACTGAACCGAACCCGAACCTATGAACCCTGAAACCCTGAACCCCTCAAACCCTCAACCCTTCAACCCTCAACCCTCAACCCTCAACCCCTCAACCCTCAACCTCACACACCCTAACCCCTCAACCCCTCAACCCTAACCCTAACCCTCAACCCTCAACCCTCAACCCTCAACCCTCAACCCTCAACCCTCAACCCTCCACCCTAAACTAACCCTCACCCTAAACCTTAAACCCTAACCCTTAAACCCTAAACCCTAAAACCCTTAACACCCTACAACCCTTAAACCCTACACCCTATAACCGAACCCGAAACCCGAAAACCCGAAACCGAAAACCCGAACCCGAAACCCCGAAACCCGAAGACGCAGGAACCCGAAACCCGAAACCCGAAACCCGAAAACCCGAAACCCGAAACCCGGAAACCCGAAACCCGAAACCCGAAAACCCGAAACTAACCCCAACCCCCAACCCCCAACACCCCCAACAACCCCCAAAAACCCCCAACACCCCCAACCCCAACCCCCAACCCCCCCCATCCCCCAAAAACCCTCCCCCCCACCACCCACCCCACAAAACCCCCAACCCCAAAAAAACCCCCCCCAACCCCCAACCCCCCCCACCCCCAACCCTGAAACCCGAACCCTGAACCCTGAACCCTGAACCCTGAACCCTGAACCCTGAACCCTGAACCCTGAACCCCTGAACCCTGAACCCTGAACCCTGAACCCTCAACCCTGAACCCTCAACCCTGAACCCTGAACCCTGAACCCTGAACCCTGAACCCTGAACCCTCAACCCTCAACCCTCAACCCTCAACCCTCAACCCTAAACCCTAAACCCTAAACCCTAACCCCTAACCCCTAACCCCTAACCCCTAACCCCTAAACCCCAAACCCCAAACCCGAAACCCCAAACCCGAAACCCCTAACCCTAAACCCCAACCCCCAACCCCCAACCCCCAACCCCCAACCCCCAACCCCCAACCCCCAACCCCCAACCCCCAACCCCCAACCCCCAACCCCCAACCCCCAACCCGGAACCCTGAACCCTGAACCCTGAACCCTGAACCCTGAACCCTGAACCCTGAACCCTGAACCCTGAACCCTGAACCCTGAACCCTGAACCCTGAACCCTGAACCCTGAACCCTGAACCCTGAACCCTGAACCCTGAACCCTGAACCCTGAACCCTGAACCCTGAACCCTGAACCCTGAACCCTGAACCCTGAACCCTGAACCCTGAACCCTGAACCCTGAACCCTGAACCCTGAACCCTGAACCCTGAACCCTGAACCCTGAACCCTGAACCCTGAACCCTGAACCCTGAACCCTGAACCCTGAACCCTGAACCCTGAACCCTGAACCCTGAACCCTCAACCCTCAACCCTAAACCCTAAACCCTAAACCCCCCTAAACCCCCCTAAACCCCCCTAAACCCTGAACCCCCCTAAACCCTGAACCCCGAACCCTGAAACCCCCGAACCCGTAACCCCGAACCCCGAACCCCGAACCCCGAACCCCGAACCCGAACCCCGAACCCCGAACCCCGAACCCCGAACCCGACCCGAACCCCGAACCCCGAACCCCGAACCCCGAACCCGAACCCCGAACCCGAAACCCCGAACCCCGAACCCCGAACCCCGAACCCCGAACCCCGACCCCGAACCCCGAACCCCGAACCCCGAACCCGAACCCCGAACCCCGAACCCCGAACCCCGAACCCCGAACCCGAACCCCGAACCCCGAACCCCGAACCCCGAACCCCGAACCCCGAACCCCGAACCCTCAACCCTAAACCCTAAACCCTAAACCCTAAACCCTCAACCCTAAACCCTAAACCCTAAACCCTAAACCCTAAACCCTAAACCCTAAACCCTAAACCCTAAACCCTAAACCCTAAACCCTAAACCCTAAACCCTAAACCCTAAACCCTAAACCCTAAACCCTAAACCCTAAACCCCAGTTTCACGATGCATCGTTTTCTCTCTAGCCCCCAACCCCCTTTCAAGGTGATTTTTTAGAAAATCCAATTTTTAGCCATTTTTTCCTTTGATTCTCGTGTTAATTTGCATCATTATGAAACCCCCTCAATTTCCCAATCATCCTTATAGTAAAAATTCGAATTTTAATGGTAGAAATAGTCAATTTTCGTTGAAATCTGGTTTGAGGCCGAATGCTTTGTCTGGTGGTCAGAAGAAGAAATCCAATCCCAGTTTCATGGGAATGGATGAGAAACGTGTTGCTGGGCTGAGTCAGAGTGCTGGTATTCATCAAAATACCAGTTCGAATCGATCTGGCCGGTTGGAGATTGTTTCTGGTGCGAAGGGAGAGATCCCGGGCTCTACAAACCCCTTGTTCGATGTTAAACATGATTCTGAATTGGTGCATGGAGACACGGGTAACATAGGTGGTCATGATCAGTTGTTTGGAGTGGCTGGAAACAATGGTGATTCGTCGTTGGTGATGGAGGAGGCGCCAGTAGGTGATTCTAGGGTTTCTAACCCTTCTGCTAATGGTGTGATTGGGCTGGTTGATGGAACGGCCCAACTCAAGTTGGAGCGTGGGCCTGGTGTTTCTGTGGGCGCTGAAAAAAGTCTTGATAATCTTAGAAAGCCGTGGACAGAAGTGTTGCAGCCAAAGGGAGGTCCCAGTCGTATCAATTTTGAATATCACACTCCTGAAATTATCGATGGTAAGGTGTTGATTAAACCGCCTCTGCAAGTCGATATTCAGGGGAGAAAAGCTTGGGAGAATTGTCTTGTTGGGTACTTTTTTGAGAGACGAGTAGCGTATCATGTTATGCAGTACAACGCAAAGAGACGATGGGCTAAAAGGGGTTTAGTTGATGTTATTATGAATGATGAGAACTTCTTTTTTTTTAGATTCTCAACTGAGCAGGATTTATTGGCTGTGTTGGAGGAGGGAGTTTTCATGGTTGACGGAAAGCCTCTAATTTTACAGAGATGGTATCCTCAGATTGTGCTGTCTAAGGATGTCCCTAAATTCATACCCCTTTGGGTCAAAATTTTTAATATCCCGCTGCAGTACTGGAATAAGGAGGGGCTGAGTCGCATTGGTAGTGGTGTGGGTAATATTCTTATGGCAGACTCGCTTACGGAACAAATGTGCAGAGATGCTACTGGTAGACTAAGCTTTGCGAAGCTTCTGATTGAAGTCGATGCTCATCGCCAACTGCCAGATAACTTGTATGTCTTAATTCCTGGTGATAAGGGGGGTAAGGATGTGGAAGTCTGTTTGAGAGTTGAATATCCATGGCGTCCCACCTGGTGTGCTAAGTGCTCGAAATTTGGTCACTCGGTTCATGAGTGTCCTATTCTGGCTGGTATTAGAGAGCAAGAAAAAGCGCAGGCCAAGAAGGAATTGAGCGGAGGAGCTGCTGTGAATGATCAGGAGGATGGCTTTACAGTGGTGCAGCGTAGAGGAAAAGAGAAAATGACAGACTTACGTGGAGCTGGTCAGCAGGGAAAACGTAAGGGAAACCAAATGAAAAAGCAGTTTAACTATGTTAATAGGGGTGTTGTATTTCGAAATAAGCAGGAGCGTGTGGATGGAATGTTGGAGACTTCTGTTTTTCATAAGGAGGTGAAGGACAAGGATGCGGTCCCTGTTAAAGTTCAAAATAGTTTCGAGCTATTAAACGATGATAATATTGTCCAGAAGTCTATAATGGAGTCTGGGACGGAACCTATTATTAGGTTTACTGGTGATCTGGGTGATCAGGACAGTGGGGGAACTATGGAGGTGGAGCGTATGAAGTCTGCGACAGAAGTTTTTGATGATAGGGTTAAAGAGTATGTTCTGAGTGGAAGCAAATTATCGCCAGCAGAGAAGGCTTTAATGGAACGACGGATCGATGAGAGGGAAAAATTGCAGAACCGTGTTAATCCAAGTGATTTTACTGCCTGTGAAACAAATACGGAGAGAGACTATAATTCTGAACCTGATGATACGGATCTTTTTATGATGCAGGGTACTACAGATCAGGGAAAGGATGGGGAAGTTGGAGAATGGTACTCTGAGGATGAGGATAGGCCAGTGGACCGGGTGATGTAAGTCATGGTCTGGGTTCTTGTTTTTATCTTATTTATTTTTATGGATAAGTTAGCCTTTTGGAATGTTAGAGGGTTTAATCAGCCCTCAAAACGTAAGGAAGTATCTGATTTAATTCTTGATAATCAGGTGGGTTTATGTGCTCTAATAGAAACTCATGTTGCTAAAGGGCGAGTTAATAATGTTTTTAATCGTATGTTTAGAGAGTGGGATTGGATTTCCAACTCTGATTATTGTTTGAAGGGTTGTCGAATAGTTATAGGCTGGAATCCGGCTGTGTTTGATGTCTTGGAAATTATTTCTTCAGATCAAGTTATTCATTGTGTGGTGACTGATTTGGAGACAAAAACTTCTTTTCATTGTTCTGTTGTGTATGCTGCGAATGATCATGTCATTAGAAGAGATTTGTGGCATTCGCTTCGGTCGTATAGTATGCTAACTATGACCTCGCCTTGGGTGGTTATGGGTGATTTTAATGCAATTTTGGATGTTTCAGAGGCGCAAGGGGGGGTGGAAAGTCGATCTCCGGCTGTTCAAGAATTCAAGGATTGTGTTAATTATATTGAAGTTCAGGATGTGGTGTATTCTGGTATTCACTTTACATGGTCAGGTGCTCCGCATGGGGTTGGAGTGGTTAAAAAATTAGATAGAGTGCTGGCCAACTTAGATTTTTTACAGAAGTTCACTGGTGCTGTTTCTAAATTTTTGCCGAGAGGAGTAAGTGATCACAGCCCGGCTATTGTGGATCTGAAAATGGTGAGGAGGAGGGGGAAGAGCTCTTTTAAATTTAATAATTTTCTGGCCTATCGAGAAAATTTTTTAGAGCTTGTTTCGGACACTTGGAAGAAAAGAGTAGGAGGGGTTAAGATGTTCCAGATTACTCAGAAACTGCATAAATTGAAGAAGGTTTTTAAGGCAGAGTCCTGGAAGGGAGGGGATTTATCTGAAAATGGTAAAATTCTTAAAGCTAAATTGGAGGATATTCAATATCATCTGGACTTGTCTCCGCTTGATGATGAGCTTAGAAGACAAGAGCAAGCTGTTGCTAGGGAGTATAGGGCCTGTAAATTAGAAGAAGAGAGATTGTTCAAGCAAAGGGCAAAGGTGCACTGGTTAAAAGTCGGTGATCAGAATTCTAAATTTTTTCACAGGAGTCTTCTGTCGCGGAGGCATAAAAAAGCTGTTCTGGAAATTACAAATGAAGATGGGTGTGTGATTCAGGGTGATGATATGAATGCCCACTTTGTTGATTTCTACAAGCGGCTGCTGGGGACGAAAGATGAATGTGACAAATGTGTTGGGTTAGAGTCTGTTGCTAATAAATTGAATGACCAGCAAGCCTCTGATTTAATTAGAGATGTGTCAAATGAGGAGATCAAAGAGGTTATTTTTCAGATGGGAGACGACAAGGCCTCTGGTCCGGATGGGTATTCGGCTCTGTTTTTTAAGAAGGCTTGGGTGATAATTGGCGAGGATGTTTGTCAGGCTGTTAAAGAGTTCTTTGTGACTGGGAAGTTACTTAAAGAGGTGAATGCTACGTTGATTGCTCTAATTCCTAAATCTGAGCATCCTTCGGTTGTTGGGGAGTATCGCCCAATAGCTCTTTGTAATGTTTTGTACAAATGCATTACTAAAATCATTGCGAACAGAATTAAGGGGTGTCTCAATGATTTAGTGGATGACACTCAAAATGCGTTTATTCCGGGTCGCCGGATTAGTGATAACATTCTGCTTACACAGGAGCTTATTAAGAATTATCATAGAAAGGTGGGATCCCCTCGTTGTGCGATCAAAGTGGATATAAAGAAAGCGTATGACAGTGTTTCTTGGGACTTTCTTGTTGATGCGCTTATTTTGTTTGGTTTCCCCGGGAGGATGATAGGCTGGATCAGAGAATGTATTTCATCGCCTTCTTATTCTGTTATTCTCAATGGTGAATTGCACGGTTTTTTTAAGGGTGAAAAGGGCCTTCGACAAGGTGATCCGCTTTCACCATATTTGTTTACTCTAGTAATGCAAATGCTTTCGTTGATGATTAAACGGAGAATTTCAGAAGAAGGAAATTTTAAGTACCATCCTAAGTGTGCTAATCAGGGCATCTCTCACCTTTCGTTTGCCGATGATCTTTTTTTATTTAGTGCTGCAGAGCCTAATTCTGTTCAGATTTTGAAAGACTGCTTGGACGAGTTTGGGAGATGCTCTGGGCTCTGGCCGAATAATGGGAAAAGTAGTGTGTTTTTTGGCAATGTTTCTGCTGATGTAAAAATGTTGATTCAGTGTATCTTGGAGTTTAATGTGGGAGCTCTGCCAATTCGTTATTTAGGAGTGCCTCTTGTTTCGACTACTCTTTGGGTTAATGATTGTAAACCCCTGGTGCAAAGTGTTCGAGACAAAATAGAGTCGTGGGAAAATAAATGGCTAAACTATGCTGGGAGAGTTCAATTGGCCACCTCGGTGTTGTTGTCTATGCAAGTTTACTGGGGTTCAATATTTATTCTGCCAATCACGGTTACAAAGCAAATTGAAAAACTGATCCGTACTTTTATTTGGGGTGGTACTGATGCGTCTAAGGGGAAAGCTAAAGTTGCTTGGAAGGATGTATGTTGTCCGAAGCAGGAAGGTGGATTGGGGCTGAGGTCGTTAAGATGTTGGAACAAAGCGCTTATGACTTATCATATATGGAATATTGTTTCTGATAAGTGTTCTTTATGGGTGAAATGGGTTAATGAATATCGTATCAGAGGTAGAAATTTCTGGGATATCAAAGTGGCTTGGGATGCTTCGTGGAGTTGGAGAAATATTCTAGCGTTGAGAGAGGAAGTAAGACCTTTTATTAAATCAGTGTTGGGCAATGGTCAAAATATCAATTTCTGGTTTGATTCTTGGATCCTGAATTTCCCTCTCTCAAAGTTTTGTTCGCATAGAGATATTGTGGATCTGGGCTTGAATAAGCATAACAAAGTGGCTGATTTTCTGGTGGATGGTATTTGGGAATGGCCAGCTGGTATTTTCTTGAAAATTCCGCAACTCCAGGGCTTGCAGCCTCGCTTTTCTGATAGGCCTGATCAGGTGCAGTGGGTATCGAAAGCTGGGAAGATGTGTAGTTTCTCTGTTTCGCAGGTCTGGGATGATTTGCGTCAAAGCAGAAGCAAGGTACTGTGGTGGCACTTAGTCTGGTTTTCTAAAAGCATTCCCAAGCATTGTTTTTTATTGTGGTTGGCTATTCGCCAGCGATTGCTTACTCAGGATCGGCTGAAAAGTTGGCAAATTAATCAGAGGGTTGTTTGTAGTTTTTGTGAAAGAGTCCCAGATTCTATTGATCATCTCTGGTTTGATTGTGGTTTTTGTCGAAGGATTTTAGCTGAATATCAGAGCAGAGGATACTTGCTGCAATTTAAAGGAAGTTGGGATGAGTTCATTAGAGAAGCGTCTACTAGATGGAAAGGAAAATCTCTTCATGCTTTAATTAATAAATTGATTTTAGCAGCGGTGGTGTTCCATATCTGGTTAGAGAGAAACAGGCGGTTATTCCAGCAAAAAAGAAAACAAAGCGGGCAAATTATTGCGGAGATTGATGATGATATTCGGCGAAAATTGCAGGGCTTGCAGGTGGTGAATTCTTTGAGAGTGCGAGAGGAGCTCTCGAGGTGGGATGTTTTTATTGAGCGGCCTTCAATCCAAAGTTAATTGTTTATGGATTCCTTGAGTGTTGTGTTTTTAATTCTGGTCTGGTGGATGGTTTTTAGCTCGCTGCTATGCTGGTTTATGTGTTTTTCGGAAAATACTGGTTCCTGGTATGCGAGATTGTTGAGTAGTGCTGGTAATTTTTTCATGGTTGATCAGGTCTGTGAAATGTGTGTGGACGGGTCAGGATTTTTTTCTGGTTTATTTGAGCTGGGGATTTTTTCTGCTTTTAATAAATCCCACCTTCAGGCCTGCATTTTTATTGAGATGTTCAGAATTTTTATTTGTGGATGCTGGTCGGAGGTTCATTTTTCTGGTGTATGGTTCTGGTGGAATTGTTTTTTGCTGCGGTTTTCTCTTTCTTTTCGGCTGGGTAATTCTGGAACCTGGTATGCGATTGTGAAGAAGTGTGGTGGTGTTTTTTTTTCGTATGGTCAGGCCTGGGAGTTGGCTTATTTTATCGTTCTGTGCTTTTGTTGGCTGATCGAATTGGTTGAGTATTCAGGAGAGGTTTTCAATTATTTTATGCTCTGGTGGATTATGCTCGCATGTGGAAGTAGTTCTGGTATTTTGTGTGGTGGTGGTTTTTTGATTCAAGGGGTTCTTTTTGTTGGTGGGGCCCGCTTGATTTGGTTTGCTTTGAAAGTGTCCTTGTTAATGTGCGTCAGCCTCCTTTGCTTGGATTTCTGGTGGTGGGTGTTTTTATATTCAATTATTTTATTAGCTTTTCTTAGGTGGAGACATTGCTTGTTTATTTTTTCTAGTAGTAGTGGTTGTTTTTGGACTCTTTGAGCTTGTTCTAAGAGTTCCAGCTTTTGAGAGGAGTCCTCTCGGTGTATTCTTCTTTTTCTGATATAAAATTTATACGAGGTGCCGCCCTCATTTACCCAAAAAAAAAAAAACCCTAAACCCTAAACCCTAAACCCTAAACCCTAAACCCTAAACCCTAAACCCTAAACCCGAAACCCCAACCCGAAACCCCAACCCGAAACCCCAACCCGAAACCCCAACCCGAAACCCCAACCCGAAACCCCAACCCGAAACCCCAACCCGAAACCCCAACCCGAAACCCCAACCCGAAACCCCAACCCGAAACCCCAACCCGAAACCCCAACCCGAAACCCCAACCCTAAACCCCAACCCTAAACCCCAACCCTAAACCCCAACCCTAAACCCTAAACCCCAACCCCGAAACCCGAAACCCGAAACCCGAAACCCGAAACCCGAAACCCGAAACCCGCAACCCAAACCCGCACCCGGGACCCGGGACCCGGGACCCGGGACCCGGGACCCGGGACCCGGGACCCGGGACCCGGGACCCGGGACCCGGGACCCGGGACCCGGGACCCGGGACCCGGGACCCGGGACCCCAAACCCCAAACCCCAAACCCCAAACCCCAAACCCAAAACCCCAAACCCCAAACCCCAAACCCCAAACCCCAAACCCCAAACCCCAAACCCCAAACCCCAACCCGAAACCCGAAACCCGAAACCCGAAACCCGAAACCCGAAACCCGAAACCCGAAACCCGAAACCCGAAACCCGAAACCCGAAACCCGAAACCCGCAACCCCGAAACCCCGAACCCCGAACCCCGAACCCCGAAACCCCGAACCCCGCAACCCCGAAACCCCGAACCCCGAAACCCCGAACCCCGAAACCCCGAACCCCCGAACCCCCGAACCCCGAAACCCCAACCCCGAAACCCCAACCCCGAAACCCCAACCCCGAAACCCCAACCCCGCAACCCCAACCCCTGAACCCCTGAACCCCTGAACCCCTCACCCCGAACCCCTCACCCCGACCCCCGGACCCCCGGACCCCCGGACCCCCGGACCCCCGGACCCCCGGACCCCCGGACCCCCGGACCCCCGGACCCCCGGACCCCCGGACCCCGGACCCCCGGACCCCCGGACCCCCGGACCCCCGGACCCCCGGACCCCCGGACCCCGGACCCCCGGACCCCGGACCCCGGACCCCCGGACCCCGGACCCCCGGACCCCCGGACCCCCGGACCCCCGAACCCCGGAACCCCTGAACCCTAACCCTAACCCCTAACCCTAACCCCTCACCCCCTCACCCGACACCCCCGGACCCCGGACCCCGGACCCCGGACCCCGGACCCCGGACCCCGGACCCCGGACCCCGGACCCCGGACCCCGGACCCCGGACCCGGACCCCGACCCCGGCCCCGGACCCCGGACCCCGGACCCCGGACCCCGGACCCCGGACCCCGGACCCCGGACCCCGGACCCCGGACCCCGGACCCCGGACCCCGGACCCCGGACCCCGGACCCCGGACCCCGGACCCCGGACCCCGGACCCCGGACCCCGGACCCCGGACCCCGGACCCCGGACCCCGGACCCCGGACCCGGAACCCCGAACCCCGAACCCCGAACCCCGAACCCCGAACCCCGAACCCCGAACCCCGAACCCCGAACCCCGAACCCCGAACCCCGAACCCCGAACCCCGAACCCCGAACCCCGAACCCGACCCGAACCCCCGAACCCCGAACCCCGAACCCCCGAACCCCGCAACCCCCGCAACCCCCGAACCCCGCAACCCCCGAAACCCCCGAAACCCCCGAACCCCGAACCCCGAACCCCGAACCCCGAACCCCGAACCCCGAACCCCGAACCCCCGAACCCCGACCCCAAACCCTGAACCCTGAACCCTCTCCCTGAACCCTCTCCCTTGACCACTCATCTTAGTTTCAGACAGCTGCACAGGGCGAGGATCCAACCTCGAGCGAGGACTTTCAGTCCCCTACAGGCATTCTATGTCGTATTCTTGTAAACTTTAATCGCAATTATGCCCTACGACGGGTGTCATGGATTCTTTGTCCAGACGTCTTGGTCCTCGCCATTTAGCAAAAGGCGAGGTTCTTTTCCTTTTTTCATATGTAGTAGTTAACTTCATGCCTGTATGCCTAGTCTTTCGACTGTTGAGGGCGAGGACTCATACCAGGCGAGGACTCTTCACATGTCCCCTGCGGTCGATTCCTGACTTTTGATCTTCCCCGGGTTGTCCAACAGTCGTAGTTTGGTGAAGAGTCGCTGAAAACGAGGTTGGAATTCAAAGAGTCGCTCGTTTTCTATAAATAGAGTGTTATCTCAGTCCATTCTCCTTACTTCTTCATCACCATCCTTCCTTTCCACAGTCGTCGACTATGTCTGCTGAAGATCTTTTTGCTGAGTTCGACCGTGCGGTGGAGAGCGAGCCTCCACCTTTGATGCCAGATCCGAACGTAGCTCTTCCACCTCCTCCTCGCCCGACACTAGGCGAGCTACAGGTCCTTGTTTCTGAGCTTCAGGCGAGGATTAGGATGCTCGAAAGGCGGAATGACCGTCTTGAGGACAAGATCGATGAGCTTCAGGAGGTCGTGAGGGAGTTGAAGAGGGAGAACTCCTACCTTAGAGATAAAACAGATAATGACTACTAAGTCATGCTTGTGTAATCCTCGCCCTATCAAGGGCTTCTATTAATGAAAATATTTCCTTTGTGTAACTTTTACTTCTTTCGTCTTCGACTTTTATTTTCATAGCAATCGATGATTATACCTCGCCATGATGCTTTAAATAGTCGTTGCTTGCAATTTTATTTAACTGAGTACAAACAATAAACTTAAGAATCCTCGCTATCTCAAGCATATCGTCGCCCACTATTCTTCTTGGGCAAAACCCAGCAACTCCTGGGACAATAGGGAGATCATCCACTTAGATCCCAGGCATCCAAGTATGTGGGTCGTCGCCCTCCACCATACTTGGGGAACCTAAACCTCTGGGACAGTAGGGAAATCATCCACTTAAATCCCAGGCATCCAAGTATATGTGGGTCGTCGCCCTCCACCATACTTGGGGAACCTCAACCTCTGGGACAGTAGGGAAATCATCCACTTAGATCCCAGGCATCCAAGTATGTGGGTCGTCGCCCTCCACCATACTTGGGGAACCTAAACCTCTGGGACAGTAGGGAAATCATCCACTTAGATCCCAGGCATCCAAGTATGTGGGTCGTCGCCCTCCACCATACTTGGGGAACCTAAACCCCTGGGACAGTAGGGAAATCATCCACTTAGATCCCAGGCATCCAAGTATGCGGGTCGTCGCCCTCCACCATACTTGCGGAACCTAAACCTCTGGGTCAGTAGGGAAATCATCCACTTAGATCCCAGGCATCCAAGTATGTGGGTCGTCGCCCTCCACCATACTTGGGAAGCCTCAACCTCTGGGACAATAGGGAAATCATCCACTTAGATCCCAGGCATCCAAGTATGTGGGTCGTCGCCCTCCACCATACTTGGGGAACCCGAGCCTAACCCTAGCTTTTGAAATGCGAAGTACTAGAGTGAGGGTTATTGTTATGTTTAGTTTTAGGATTAGGTTGTGTTTAGTTTTTGGGTTAGGTTAGCGTTATGGTTATGTTTAGTTTCAAAAGTAAAATAACCATAAACCTAGCCTAACTCTAACTTTTGAAATGCGAAGTACTAGAGTGATGTTATAATTACGTTTAGTTTTAGGATTAGGTTATTTTTAGTTTTATGGTTAGGTCAGGGTTATGGTTATGTTTAGTTTCAAAGGTAAAATAACCATAGCCCGAGCCTAACCCTAGCTTTTGAAATGCGAAGTACTAGAATGAGGGTTATGGTTATGTTTAGTTTTAGGATTAGGTTATTTTTAGTTTTTGGGTTAGGTTAGGGTTATGGTTATGTTTAGTTTCAAAAGTAAAATAACCAAAACCCTAGCCTAACCCTAACTTTTGATATGCGAAAAACTAGAGTGAGGGTTATGGTTATGTTTAGTTTTAGGATTAGGTTATGTTTAGTTTTA
The DNA here is from genome assembly GCF_001625215.2 of Daucus carota subsp. sativus. Lineage (NCBI taxonomy): Eukaryota > Viridiplantae > Streptophyta > Magnoliopsida > Apiales > Apiaceae > Daucus > Daucus carota. The sequence continues at coordinate 23,707 of NC_030383.2, forward strand.
GGGTTAGGTTAGGGTTATGGTTATGTTTAGTTTCAAAAGTAAAAATAACCATAACTCGACCCTAACCCTAGCTTTTGAAATGCGAAGTACTAGAGTGAGGGTTATGGTTATGTTTAGTTTTAGGATTAGGTTATGTTTAGTTTTTGGGTTAGGTTAGAGTTATGGTTATGTTTAGTTTCAAAGGTAAAATAACCATAACCCTAGCCTAACCCTAGCTTTTGAAATGGGAATTACTAGAGTGAGTGTTATGATTATGTTTAGTTTTAGGATTAGGTTATGTTTAGTTTTAGGGTTAGGGGTATGGTTATGTTTAGTTTCAAAAGTAAAATAACCATAACCCTATCCTAACACTAACTTTTTAAAATCCGAAGTACTAGAGTTAGGGTTATGGTTATGTTTAGTTTTAGGATTAGGTTATGTTTAGTTTTAGGGTTAGGTTAGGGTTATGGTTATGTTTAGTTTCAAAAGTAAAATAACCATAACCCTAGCCTAACCCTAACTTTTGAAATGGGAAGTACTAGAGTGAGGGTTATGGTTATGTTTAGTTTTAGGATTAGGTTATGTTTAGTTTTTGGGTTAGGTTAGGGTTATGGTTATGTTTAGTTTTAAAAGTAAAATAACCAAAACCCTAGCCTAACCCTACTTTTGAAATGCGAAATACTAGAGTGAAGGTTATGGTTATGTTTAGTTTTAAGATTAGGTTATGTTTAGTTTTAGGGTTAGGTTAGGGTTATGGTTATGTTTAGTTTCAAAAGTAAAATAACCATAACCCTATCCTAACACTAACTTTTTAAAATCCGAAGTACTAGAGTTAGGGTTATGGTTATGTTTAGTTTTAGGATTAGGTTATGTTTAGTTTTAGGGTTAGGTTAGGGTTATGGTTATGTTTAGTTTCAAAAGTAAAATAACCATAACCCTAGCCTAACCCTAACTTTTGAAATGGGAAGTAATAGAGTGAGGGTTATGGTTATGTTTAGTTTTATGATTAGGTTATTTTTAGTTTTAGGGTTAGGTCAGGGTTATGTTTATGTTTAGTTTCAATGTTAAATAACCATAACCCTAGCCTAACCCTAGCTTTTGAAATGGGAAATACGAGAGTGAGGGTTATGGTTATGTTTAGTTTTAGAATTAGGTTATTTTTAATTTTTGGGTTAGGTTAGGGTTATGGTTATGTTTAGTTTCAAAAGTAAAATAACCAAAACCCTAGCCTAACCCTACCTTTTGAAATGCGAAATACTAGAGTCAGGGTTATGGTTATGTTTAGTTTTAGGATTAGGTTATGTTTAGTTTTAAGGTTAGGTTAGCGTTATGTTTATGTTTAGTTTCAAAGGTAAAATAACCATAACCCCAGGCTAACCCTAACTTTTGAAATACGAAGTACTAGAGTGAGGGTTATGGTTATGTTTAGTTTTAAGATTACGTTATGTTTAGTTTTTGGGTTAGGTTAGGGTTATGGTTATGTTTAGTTTCAAAAGTAAAATAACCATAACCCGAGCCTAACCCTAGCTTTTGAAATGCGAAGTACTAGAATGAGGGTTATGGTTATGTTTAATTTTAGGATTAGGTTATTTATAGTTTGAGGGTTAGGTTAGAGTTATGTTTATGTTTAGTTTCAAAAGTAAAAATAACCATAACCCGAGCCTAACCCTAGCTTTTGAAATGCGAAGTACTAGAGTGAGGGTTATTGTTATGTTTAGTTTTAGGATTAGTTTATGTTTAGTTTTTGGGTTAGGTTAGCGTTATGGTTATGTTTAGTTTCAAAAGTAAAATAACCATAAACCTAGCCTAACTCTAACTTTTGAAATGCGAAGTACTAGAGTGATGTTATGATTACGTTTAGTTTTAGGATTAGGTTATTTTTAGTTTTATGGTTAGGTCAGGGTTATGGTTATGTTTAGTTTCAAAGGTAAAATAACCATAACCCGAGCCTAACCCTAGCTTTTGAAATGCGAAGTACTAGAGTGAGGGTTATGGTTATGTTTAGTTTTAGGATTAGGTTATTTTTAGTTTTTGGGTTAGGTTAGGGTTATGGTTATGTTTAGTTTCAAAAGTAAAATAACAAAAACCCTAGCCTAACCCTAACTTTTGATATGCGAAATACTAGAGTGAGGGTTATGGTTATGTTTAGTTTTAGGATTAGGTTATGTTTAGTTTTAGGGTTAGGTTAGGGTTATGGTTATGTTTAGTTTCAAAAGTAAAAATAACCATAACTCGACCTTAACCCTAGCTTTTGAAATGCGAAGTACTAGAGTGAGGGTTATGGTTATGTTTAGCTTTAGGATTAGGTTATGTTTAGTTTTTGCATTAGGTTAGAGTTATGGTTATGTTTAGTTTCAAAGGTAAAATAACCATAACCCTAGCCTAACCCTAGCTTTTGAAATGGGAATTACTAGAGTGAGTGTTATGATTATGTTTAGTTTTAGGATTAGGTTATGTTTAATTTTAGGGCTAGGTTGGGGTTATGGTTACGTTTAGTTTCAAAAGTAAAATAACCATAACCCTAGCCTAACCCTAGCTTTTAAAATGCGAAGTACTAGAGTGAGGGTTATGGTTATGTTTAGTTTTAGGATTAGGTTATGTTTAGTTTTTGGGTTAGGTTAGGGTTATGGTCATGTTTAGTTTCAAAAGTAAAATAACCAAAACCCTAGCCTAACCCTACTTTCGAAATGCGAAATACTAGAGTGAAGGTTATGGTTATGTTTAGTTTTAAGATTAGGTTATGTTTAGTTTTCGGGTTAGGTTAGGGTTATGGTTATGTTTAGTTTTAAGATTAGGTTATGTTTAGTTTTCGGGTTAGGTTAGGGTTATGGTTATGTTTAGTTTCAAAAGTAAAATAACCATAACCCTATCCTAACACTAACTTTTTAAAATCCGAAGTACTAGAGTTAGGGTTATGGTTATGTTTAGTTTTAGGATTAGGTTATGTTTAGTTTTAGGGTTAGGTTAGGGTTATGGTTATGTTTAGTTTCAAAAGTAAAATAACCATAACCCAGCCTAACCCTAACTTTTGAAATGGGAAGTAATAGAGTGAGGGTTATGGTTATGTTTAGTTTTATGATTAGGTTATTTTTAGTTTTAGGGTTAGGTCAGGGTTATGTTTATGTTTAGTTTCAAAGGTAAAATAACCATAACCCTAGCCTAACCCTAGCTTTTGAAATAGGAAATACGAGAGTGAGGGTTATGGTTATGTTTAGTTTTAGGATTAGGTTATTTTTAATTTTTGGGTTAGGTTAGGGTTATGGTTATGTTTAGTTTCAAAAGTAAAATAACCAAAACCCTAGCCTAACCCTACCTTTTGAAATGCGAAATACTAGAGTCAGGGTTATGGTTATGTTTAGTTTTAGGATTAGGTTATGTTTAGTTTTAGGGTTAGGTTAGGGTTATGTTTATATTTAGTTTCAAAGGTAAAATAACCATAACCCCAGCCTAACCCTAACTTTTGAAATGCGAAGTACTAGAGTGAGGGTTATGGTTATTTTTAGTTTTAGGATTACGTTATGTTTAGTTTTTGGGTTAGGTTAGGATTATGGTTATGTTTAGTTTCAAAAGTAAAATAAGCATAACCCGAGCCTAACCCTAGATTTTGAAATGCGAAGTACTAGAATGAGGGTTATGGTTATGTTTAATTTTAAATTAGGTTATTTTTAGTTTTAGGGTTAGGTTAGGGTTATGTTTATGTTTAGTTTCAAAAGTAAAAATAACCATAACCCGAGCCTAACCCTAGCTTTTGAAATGCGAAGTACTAGAGTGAGGGTTATTGTTATGTTTAGTTTTAGGATTAGGTTATGTTTAGTTTTTGGGTTAGGTTAGCGTTATGGTTATGTTTAGTTTCAAAAGTAAAATAACCATAAACCTAGCCTAACCCTAACTTTTGAAATGCGAAGTACTAGAGTGATGTTATGATTACGTTTAGTTTTAGGATTAGGTTATGTTTAGTTTTAGGGTTTTGGTTAGGGTTATGGTTATGTTTAGTTTCAAAAGTAAAAATAACCATAACCCGAGCCTAACCCTAGCTTTTGAAATGCGAAGTACTAAAGTGAGGGTTATGGTTATGTTTAGTTTTAGGATTAGGTTATGTTTAGTTTTTGGGTTAGGTTAGGGTTATGGTTATGTTTAGTTTCAAAAGTAAAATAACCATAACCCTAGCCTAACCCTAGCTTTTGAAATACGAAGTACTAGAATGAGGGTTATGGTTATGTTTATACCCTAAACCCTGAACCCCTGAACCCCGAACCCCTGAACCCCTCAACCCGTGAACCCGTGAACCATATTTGACAATGCAAGGGTCCTCTAGTTAAATCATGTTATGAGCAGATTGTTTACTCCACATTATCTCCAAGTTCATCCTACGATATCACTATACAAGTCATATCGCAATATGTTTTCAGCCACCAGTCTATGACAACCATGCTGGACTTGCTAATTGCTTGGAAAAATGGTATCACTAGATCAACAATTAATGTAAGTTACCATAATAAAAGGGGTTTATATTTCCGGACACAGTAGTATGTCGGCGTGTTCGTTATCCAGGAACAGCAAATGTCTCGATAATTATCAGGTAACGTTGGTATTGTAACATATCTTGTTTGTTTATTCAGTTTATTGGATAGAGAAAAATAATGATTAAATTAATGTGAGAGAAGCTTGAAAATAGAAACATGCCATATGCTTTTCCATGGCATCTAATTAACATCAATGCCAAACAAATTTAATGATTTAGATTAGAGCTTTAAATATATCAAGTTAATAAACATGGTGTGTATTAGGTAGATAGACACATGTAAATACGTAACTAAATGTGCAACATATAGCTAGAAGCCCAGAACATAACGGAACCACTAGAGTGTAAAACAATTGGCATTTAGACCCACTACCCACAGATATATATAGTCCACAAACTATGACTAATCATGAGTGAGGCAATCATGCATTTTATGTTGAACTATTATTGACTGAAACCTGAAGGGCTAATATCAGTTTGTAATGATTACCCAAGGAGGAACACATATTGCCCTGTCAAATTGTCAATATTTCTTGTCCTTTGTAGCAACACCAGCTGAGGAAGTATGGCAATAGCCTCCAAATATAAAGAAAAAGTACACATTACATGTTCAAATATACAAAACAGAAAAATCATCTGACTTAATCATAATTAACAGCCACACAAGTAGAGAGAGAAATGTATTGGTAGTACAAGCCTACAGGAATGAGGGAACATAATACCTCTTTGAAAGTGAACCTTTCATGTATAAATAGGGCCAAAAGGAAACAAGGCAGCAGAAGAAAATAGTGGCGAAAGGTGTCCTGGTCTTTATCATAGGATCTGCGGACAATTTTATGGTGCCTTATGTACCAAACAATTGAGAAAAAGCTCCCCAAGAAGATTAGCTTCATCACAGTATTGTATAGCGAGACAAAATCGGTAAAAATTGTTGAAATTAAACTATAAAACTGATGACTTCAAATTAAACAAGATGAATATATATGTGCAAGAGCAAATGAACTCCAAAGACTACATTGTATTTCTCCTGATATATTAAAAGAGATACATCACATAATATATAAAGGCTACCCAACAAAGTGATAGCAACTAACTAGTGTCCACCTGAAACTAAACTCTACTAATAAAACAATTAGTGATTATACTAATTTATTTATTCTAAGTTTAGATTATTAGAATATAATTCCAACAAAAATATCCAGGTAGCGAGTAGCGAAGACAAGAGCATAGAGCTCTTGAGTCTTTAGTGAAACACCTGAATGCAAGTCAAGAGACCAGTAATTAAAGGTCTACACAAAGCAGTAACATGCAGAGTATTGGCAACTTAAACATAATGTGCATAATACTATTACTTGTTATTTCGTTAAAATGAATCTTTAAAGTTTCAGATAACCACATCACTCTCGCTCTCAAACTTCTCAACTTTTTAAAAGACATTTATAATATCTGCTCCCTAGATTTTCTTATTGCAACATTTCTTATTTTCAATTATTATATCATAAATGCTTGTCATAAACACCACTTAATCCTATGTATAAATTATATCATTCATACCAGTGATAAAACCATATAAGCTGATGAACAGTCATCTCATTACCTGATGCAGAACCCCCGCCATTGTTCCCTCAAGTGAGTATTAAACCAGTGAAGTACTATCCACTCTTCAGACTCCATTATTACACATAAGGCTACTCACTTTCTGGTTTATACTTATCAAGAAACAGCGGTGCCTTTAAAGAAACATCCGCTAAACACGGGTTAAACTTGTGTAATTTGTTGGCCATCCTAGACCCTACTCTTTCAAAATCTCAAGGTGTTACAAAATACCACTATATGATTGCCAAAAGAAACATAACATAACATACAGTGTTGGATGGAAATAGCCACTAAATTAATCATATTAGTCTATCCCCAACTCCCCAAATAACTCACTTAAAACTAACCTCAGAATCTAGAAATCAAATCCCAAATACATTCGCAATACAATCCCTTAAAACCCAGAGAAAAAACTCAGGCAACACATGTACATACTCAATAATCAACTTTAATTCAACAAACCCAAAACCTAAATTAAAACCCCATTCACATTTTCACCAAGAGACTTCAAGAAACCAAAAGGGTAAGCTCCAATTGCCAAGAAAATGACAAATAACACACCAAAATACAAAAAGCTTCCAACTTTAAACACCAATTAACAAAAAGATTATAACTTTAAACACCAATTAACAAAAAGATAACAACTTCACAAATGAGAAAACTACAAGAACAAGTAAAAAGCAAATGGGTTGTTGCAAAAAGTACCAGCACAAGATTTGATAGTGTGAATCTTGAGAAGCAAAACAAGAATACTGGCCAGATGGGTCATGTCCCCTGCTAATCTGAATATGTTCATCTTTTTGTGTCTATATATATAAATAGATCCAAACAATGATGATATTAATGTCAGTGAATTGAAAAATGTAAGCAAGAAGATGATGTTGCACTGTATCAGTAGATCTGTTCCACGCCAGAAACAAACCAAGATTTTGTTTTGATTTTTTGAGGTCTGGTTTGGACATTTGGTGCTTCTCCACTTCTCTACGAATGGAGTTTGCCAAAGCGTATATTTATTTCTGGTTTTTTTTGTGTTTTTTTTATGAACATGAACGGGGAGTATTTTTGTGTTTTTCAATATTATTACAAATAACAATGTGATAATAAATCATGATAAAAATAATATAAAATGTGATAACAAGTGTGTCCAAGCTTTATTTTTGTAATACAACCTATAATAAAGATAAGATAATTTTTATCGTGGATATATATGAGTATATTTATTTTTATTTGACGTGTAATTTTTAATTTTCAAATTTATTTTTAATTTCAAATATTTGTAATATATTTTAAAAATTATTGTAACATGTTTTAGTTTGGACAACAATATTTTGAACAACAAAATCTACACGATTGTTTATCAAAAAAATTAAAATCTAAAAAAGATATTTAAAACGTTGATAGACAACTTAAACCCACATTTATGAGGTCTTTTAGTGATGAAAATCATGAATAAATTAGTGTAGAAATCAATTTTTAAGATAGAATCCTTATATTCATATAAAAAATCATATCGGGTCTTTCAATAATAAAATTTGTTAATAAACAGCTGTAGAAATCAATTTTTAAAGAATCCAATTCGGACTCTTATAAAATACGATACTAATTAGTGAATTTTAAATATCTACATCAGTGCCACTTGGCCTAAACTGACATGTATTTGTTATTCGTACCAGTTTAATAAGTTCTGTGGTAATTAAACTATAAGTAAAATCTGATCATATATTGATTTGCAACTGCTAGTCCTGCTAAAATTGATCCAAACTATAATGTTACATTCCCTACAAAACTGATTTTCAAGGTTGCCGTAAAACTAGAAATGGTTCGAACGTCAATGCAATTCCGATTGCTTCGACTACATTCAAGAAGAAGAAAACTATCTGAGTACCTGCAACACAAAAACCGCAGACGAAAAGTTCATTAGATGAGATTATGGTATATAAGCATATCACAGATAGAACATCATTAGTAGAAAATAATGGCTCCTCTCCTATGCTAAAACTTTATACAAAATTATATTAATAAAAGAATGAACTTGGTCTAGCAAAGTGTCCATAGCACAGCAGAAACTAATGATATCTTAAATTTTCTAGAATCACTAGGACATGAAGTTGGAGTTTGGAGTATATCACGGGCACGATTTTTTAAAAAATGACTACAGCGTCAAGGAAGATTGTTCTTTTTACGCACATACACATATTAAAGTATATAAGAAACATACCAGGTAGGAAGGCTGCATCTTGGCGGCGTTGCGACCAAGAAAGGCTGCAGGTGGAATATTAGGTTAGAGAACAGAAATATATACTTCGACGCAGTTCATGACTGCACTACAGGACTACAACTAAATAATACTGCTTATAACACGCACATGCAGAATTTTTTTTTCATTTTTTGTTCATATACAAGCTTACAAAATTTACCTTGTAGGAGATATATCTCAACATTGTTCAGAAGGGAAAAAACCATATTAAAGAAATTACATTCTTCTTTATAAGTATTCAACAAGTCAAACTACACTGAAACTGTTCCTTTTTACATTATTCAGGCCACTTGCAACTTATTTGCCTAGACCTAGAATCAGTACAGAATCTTGTGCATTCTCTAGACTAATTGATTAATAGCACATCTTGAGTATCAGCAACTGCTGAACCTGAATCGACCGTTTTTACATCCATGTATTACTTTTTAAAAAATTTGGATACCCATGAAGCATGTTTTTCAATCACAGAATTTGAATCGTACTGCGGTATGAATGAAATTGCTTGTGCATCTAAAAGATGTGGTTGAAGAAAAAATGAATTGAGAATTCTAATAAAAGAACTTACAGTGCCCCTCCACCTGCTGGATCGCTTTGAGAAGTGACATTGCACTGCAGTCATGGCAATGTCGTTAGCAGCACCCCTTTGGTGTTGGTCCTGTTGTTATTATGCAAAAATTTATATATGATACAATTATCTATGACATTGAGCCAAAAAAATTAAAGGAAATGCAAAACCACAAGGAGACGGAAATTACCACAGCCTTATTTTGGAGTATGAATATGCCAGTTATAATAGACACCCAGGAGTAAGTAGTAAAAATTAGATTCAAGATATTCAGAGCAAAGATCTCTACAATATATGGTTCATTGTGAAATTCATTTGAGGATAAACCATAGATAATTGATCCTATTCTTCATACACGTAATTATATATTAATACAATTTGCATGCATCATCGCACTTAAATAATCTAGCTTCCTTTTTTGTAAAAGTAAATGATTTCTACTATTCTCTTTGCAGAAACCTTTTTAAACCTTAAACCCTAAACTCTAGCACTTCACATTTCAAAAGTTAGGGTTATGGTTAGGTTTACTTCTTGAAACTAAACATAACCATAACCCTAACCTAACCCCAAAACTAAACATAACTTAATCCTAAAACTAAACATAACCATAACCCTCACTCTAGTACTTCGCATTTCAAAAGCTAGGGTTAGGCTAGGGTCATGATTATTTTACTTTTGAAACTAAACATAACCATAACCCGAACCTAACCCTAAAACTAAACATAACCTAATCCTAAAACTAAACATAACCATAACCCTCACTCTAGTACTTCGCATTTCAAAAGCTAGGGTTAGGCTAGGGTTATGGTTATTTTACTTTTGAAACTAAACATAACCATAACCCTAACCTAACCCTAAAACTAAACATCACCTAATCCTAAAACTAAACATAACCATAACCCTCACTCTAGTACTTCGCATTTCAAAAGCTAGAGTTAGGCTAGGGTTATGGTTATTTTACTTTTGAAACTAAACATAACCATAACCCTAACCTAACCCAAAAACTAAACATAACCTAATCCTAAAACTAAACATAACCATAACCCACACTCTAGTACTTCGCATTTCAAAAGTTAGGGTTAGGCTCGAGTTATGGTTATTTTACTTTTGAAACTAAACATAACCATAACCCTAACCTAACCCTAAAACTAAACATAACCTAATCCTAAAACTAAACATAACCATAACCCTCACTCTATTACTTTGCATTTCAAAAGCTAGCGTTAGGCTAGGGTTATAGTTATTTTACTTTTGAAACTAAACATAACCATAACCCTAACCTAACCCTAAAAGTAAACATAACCTAACCCTAAAACTAAACATAACCTAATCCTAAAACTAAACATAACCATAACCCTCACTCTAGTACTTCGCATTTCAAAAGCTAGGGTTAGGCTCGGGTTATGGTTATTTTACTTTTAAAACTAAACATAACCATAACCCTAACCTAACCCTAAAACTAAACATAACCTAATCCTAAAACTAAACATAACCATAACCCTCACTCTAGTACTTCGCATTTCAAAAGTTAGTGTTAGGCTAGGGTTATGGTTATTTTACTTTTGAAACTAAACATAACCATAACCCTAACCTAACCCTAAAACTAAACATAACATAATCCTAAAACTAAACATAACATAACCCTAACTCTAGTACTTCGAATTTCAAAAGCTAGGGTTGGCTAGGGTTATGGTTATTTTACTTTTGAAACTAAACATAACCATAACCCTAACCTAACCCTAAAACTAAACATAACCTAATCCTACAACTACACATAACCATAACCCTCACTCTAGTACTTCGCATTTCAAAAGTTAGGGTTAGGCTAGGGTTATGGTTATTTTACTTTTGAAACTAAACATAACCATAACCCTAACCTAACCCAAAAACTAAACATAACCTAATCTTAAAATTAAACATAACCATAACCCTCACTCTAGTATTTCGCATTTCAAAAGCTAGGGTTAGGTTCGGGCTATGGTTATTTTACTTTTGAAACTAAACATAACCATAACCCTAACCTAACCCTAAAACTAAATATAACATAATCCTAAAACTAAACATAACCATAACCCTCACTCTAGTACTCCCTCTGTCCCATTTTAACTGATGTTTGACTTTTTAACACGTATATTGAGGTGTAAAAAAACAATATCTACACTCAATAAAAAATTTCAATTCTTATATCAAATAAAAGTTTAGACTCTAAACTTTTATTTGATATAAATTTTATAAAAAATAATCATGTTTAGATGTAATTTTTTTAACATCTTAAAATACGTGTAAAAAAGTCAAAAGCAGTTAATATGGGACGGAGAGGGAGTACTTGGCATTTCAAAAGTTAGGGTTAGGCTAATTCATTTAAAACTAAAACAAATAAAACAAATATTTGAATAATAAGTTTAAGAATAATATTCCAACAGAATCCTCCCTGATATGTTTTTGTATTTCTAACTCTTAGGTGAGCGCGTATTTAGGAGCATTACTCAAGTAGAACTAGGAGAAGAAAAAAAACAAAAAAAATCAAATAAACACTTAATTTTAGTATTGCAGTAAATTAATAAAATGAACAAGAAGAATCTCTTATTAGTCAGGCGATCTTATGGAACTTGAGAATATTACTTGGACAAGTTTGTTTTACTAAATGCTATATCTTCTATATTTATACTCTCCATATGAGTCTCAGTTCTCAATATTAAATTACGCTTTCAGTCAAATTAGACACGTTAGTTTACACCATTAATTTAGTTTATCTCGGAAGCTGATTAAACTGATTACGCCAAAAGATAAATATGTGACGTATCTACTTACGTTTAACTTTGATGGTGTAAATTAAAGTCCAATTATAACACTACAACTTATATTACTTTAATTATTTAATACTAGCTCTTTACCGCGGATGCTTTAAAATAGTTCATGCATTGCTATAGATATAAAGTTAGTATAAAATCCGAAGACAAATTATTGAATTTAAAAAATATAATGTTTAAAACACAAAGATAACTGCTGAATCCCATCGAAAGTTATTAATCAATATTTTAATTATTGTGAAAAGGCATAGCCACTTGCCTATAGATATAGACTATAGTTCAGAAAATTTAAATAGACAAAAGAGTAGGGCTGAGCAGAACCGAACCGAAACCGAAAAATCGGACCGGACCGAATAATTTCGGTCCGGTCCGGTCCTAATTTTCTGAAAGTTCGGTCCGTTCGGGTATTTCGGTCCGGACCGAAATAAAATACGGTCCGGTCCGGTCCCCATCGAAAAACTTCGGTCCTGGACCGAACCGACCGAACTTTTATATATAATATAAATAATATTTTTATTTTATATATTAAATAACATATTATACTTATACACTTATATTATATTATCTAATGTCTATATTCACTGACTCTAGCAGACTAATGTCAATTGTCATTGTTTTAATTTTTAAAATTTGTAAACTTAAGGCTATTTTGGAGTGGTGTTTAAATGTTACTTGGCTTTCTAAATCATGTGTTTGGTCGCTGCATTTTTTTACATTAATTATGTTTGATGTTTCCTTTGTAACAAAGATTAATTTAAATTTTTCAAAAAAAGTTCGGTTCTGGCGGACCGGACCGGACCGACCGAACTATTTCGGTTCGGTTCCGGTTCGGTCCATATACAAACTTCGGTCCGGTCCGGTCCAGAAATTTTCAGAAGTTCGGTACTCGGTCCGTTCGGTCCGGTCCGGTTCTGGACCGAACCGACCGAATGCTCAGCCCTACAAAAGAGCATGGTTGTAAAAATCAGAGTTCGGATTGACTCGGTGAGCCTACCGAGTTATGAGTACTCGGATTGATCGGGGAGTAATCGGAATGAGTACTCGGATCAAAAAGCGGATATATTTAAAATTAATTTTTATTAAAAAAAATATTATATTTGATATGATAAATAAATATTACTTCAAAACTTAAACCAACTAAAACAATACATATTACTCTTATTCTTATCTATATCTATATGTATTCCCTAAATAACCAATAAAATCATTAATTAGTTCATATTGGCTGGTTGAAACTCGAGAATAACATGAGTTTTACGAGAGTGTATTCGATTGGGATTTTAATGCATTGTTTTTAGTCTATGGATTGTATGGGATTTTATTTTTTGCGGATTCTTGATGAAATGTCGCAGAGTTGATAGGATTTAGGTACAATGCTTCAAAATCCCATTGAATTTGGTGTGATTTCAAAAAACTTAAAATACACTGAAGAATGCCACAAAAACCATCATTTTATAAAATGAAAAAAAATCCATCAGCATTTGAATACCATCAGATTTTAATGGATTTTAAACAATCCCAATTGAATACCATCGGATTTTAAAGCATAATTTAAAATCCTAATTGAATACCACTAGATTTTGTAGCATAATTTAAAATCCCAATTGAATACCTTAAGATTTTAATGGATTTCAAACAATCCCAATCGAATACCCTCGGATTTCATAAATGCAAAAAAATACTTTAAAATCTCAATCTAATACACCCCTATTAGACTCAGAACGGTGAAAATTGTAAAATTTGTATATATATAGACCACGTGGTAAGATAAATTTGTAAGTTTTGGAAATATCTTAATGAATTAGGTTATCATGTTGGTTTAAAAACTTTTTAAAAAAATATTTTTTTTTCTTTTTCTAGATTTTTTAATGTATAATCCGAGTTTGACCGATTTTGACCCGAGTTATGCTGATTTTGACCCGAGTTATGCTCAAAACCGGTTATTATCCGAGTAATGAGAAATCAGCTCGGAAATGAGTCCGAGTCCAAGTACTCGTCCGAGTTATCGGCCGAGTTTTAGAACACTGCAAAAAGTTTTGGGCGTGGCCCAGGTTCAGACCCAGAGCCTTATTTGTAATAGGAACCCTAATCTAAAAACACAATAGGACAGAAACACGACAAGGTTTTACAACATCATGGCTACAATCATGTCACAACTCAACTTGAAGATGATGGGTTCGAAGCACGACAAGGTTTTAGCGTACCCCTCTTGCTGCACAAGACAAGTAACATCATCTGTCAATTTTGCCAGGTCTTTGAGTCACAATATTTATTCCAACTCAAGGCTGCTAAGTACTGCTTATCAATCTTGTACTAGTAGCAGTTTAAGAGAAAATTATTATTGTAATAATGTTGCTGATCCTTTTGCTGCTGAAAAAGTTGTGATGATGATGAAGCCTAGTGTTGGTAAATCTACTAACCCTGGTCCTAGTATTCGAGATTTTGTTGATACGATACCTCGAATTTTGGCATCCTTATTGACATATGGTGTAGTTTTTACTTTCTTAACTGTGCCTGCATGCTTTTATGCTTCAAATTCTGCATGGGCTGTCTCATCTGGTAGAATTGGGGGCTCTTCCTCCTCCTCCTCCTCCTACGGTTCATCATCATCCTCCTATGGTGCATCATTATCGGGTTCGTATTATTACTCGGATGATGATGATGAGGGTTATTCTAAGAAAGATGACTCGAGCATTACACATACCTGTACTTGTGATACCAGTTGTACAAAGTGCATTGATTGCCAGATTAGGAAAAATGGAAAACAAGAGAAACAAGAAGAAGAAAACAAGTCTAGCACTAATTCCTCCTGTTCTTGCAATTGCCACTCTACTTGTTATTTCCACAAAAAACCCGACTTTTTACTTGATTTACAATTACGAGTAATAGTAGCTTGTTTTCTTTTTTCTGCAATAGCTAATGTATATGTTGATATGGAAGAGCAGAAAGCTGATGACGGGACAATGCTCATTTTTCAGGTTTGGTAAAATCTCTAGTATGGAATTCTCCATTGTTATACAGTTGTGACATATACCCCTGACCCCTGACCCCTGACCCCTGACCCCTGACCCCTGACCCCTGACCCCTGAACCCTGAACCCTGAACCCTGAACCCTGAACCCTGAACCCTGAACCCTGAACCCTGAACCCTGAACCCTGAACCCTGAACCCTCAACCCTGAACCCTGAACCCTGAACCCTGAACCCTGAACCCTGAACCCTGAACCCTGAACCCTCAACCCTGAACCCTGAACCCTGAACCCTCAACCCTAAACCCTAAACCCAGGTCTTCATGGAAGCTCAGGGAGTTTGGGAGGCTGTGGAGCCTAGTGACCCGGAGGTGAACATTGAAAAACGGATGGATAAAATGGCGCTGGCAGCAATTTATCAAGGCATTCCAGAGGAGTTTATGTTAACTCTGGCCGGTAAGAAAACGGCTAAGGTGGCATGGGAGGCAATCAAGACAATGTGTATGGGGGTGGAACGAGTACAGGAGGCTAGGGTGCAGACATTAAAGGGAGAATTCGAGTCTCTCATGATGAAAGACTCAGAGAAGATAGAAGATTTCTACTTGAAACTGAGTGGTATTGTAACTAACATTCGAGTTCTTGGAGAGGCTATGGAAGAATCCAGTGTTGTAAGGAAGATTCTACGTGCTGTGCCTGATAAGTTCCTCCAAATAGCTTCAAACATTGAACAATTTGGAGATGTTAAAGCCATGTCAGTTGAGGAACTGGTAGGACGTCTCAAGGCCCATGAAGAAAGAATGAAAGGTAGGAGTGAGCAAAGTGAGCAACAACAACTTCTCTTAGCTAAGAAATGGAAGGGCAGACTAGACAAGAGCAAGATAAAATGTTTCAATTGCAACATTTATGGTCACTTCGCCTCAGAGTGTGACAAACCTCGACGAAAGAAAGAACACTATCAAGAAGCAAATCTAGCACAGCTTCATGACGACGAACCAGCATTGCTGTAGAGGCCATATGGGCCAACAAAGACAAGCCATACGGGCTTGTGAATAATAGCCATAAGGGTTGTGAATAATAGCCATAAGGGCTGTGAAAGGGATGCCATATGGGCAGGAAATAAATTGCCAGAGGGGCAAACAAGGAAGCCAAAAGGAGCTGTGATCAGTGGTGCCATATGGGCACAGAAAGGCCACACGGGCTGGATCAATGTATTTGCCATACGGAAGTTTCTTTTTATATTTTCACATAAATGGGTCCCTATGGATATATGAATTTGCTCACGACCATATTTGGGGCGGTCGGGACTGAATCGTAGCAGATATAATGAAGTTCGAGTTTTTGACGAATTCTCAAAGGGGTAAGTACATGGGAATTTCTTGAAAATATCCCCGGGCAGTTTCTTTTGATATTTTCACATAAATGGGTCCCTATGGATATATGAATTTGGTCACGACCATATTTGGGGCAGTCGGGACTGAATCGTAGCAGATATAATGAAGTTCGAGTTTTTGACGAATTCTCAAAGGGGTTAGTACACGAGAATTTCTTGAAAATATCCCCGGGCAGTTTCTTCTGATATTTTCACATAAATGGGTCCATATGGATATATGAATTTGATCACGACCATATTTGGGGCAGTCGGGACTGAATAGGAGCAGATATAATGAAGTTCAAGTTTTTGACGAATTCTCAAAGGCGTTAGTACACAGGAATTTCATGAAAATTTCACCCGGAATTTTCTTTTGATATTTTCACATAAATGGGTCCCTATGGATATATGAATTTGATCACGACCATATTTGGGGCGGTCGGGACTGAATAGTAGCAGATATAATGAAGTTCGAGTTTTTGACGAATTCTCAAAGGGGTTAAGTACACAGGAATTTCATGAAAATTTCACCCAGAAGTTTCCTTTGATATTTTCACATAAATGGGTCCCTATGGATATATGAATTTGGTCACGACCATATTTGGGGCAGTCGGGACTGAATCGTAGGAGATATAATGAAGTTCGAGTTTTTAACGAATTCTCAAAGGGGTTAGTACACGGGAATTTCTTGAATATATCCCCGGGAAGTTTCTTTTAATATTTCCACATAAATGGGTCCCTATGGATATATGAATTTGGTTACGACCATATTTGGGGCAATCGGGACTGAATCGAAACAGATATAATGAAGTTCGAGTTTTTGACGAATTCTCAAAGGGGTTGGTACACAGGAATTTCATTAAAATTTCCCCGGGTAGTTTCTTTTGATATTTTCACATAAATGGGTCCATATGGACATATGAATTTGATCACGACCATATTTGGGGCAGTCGGGACTGAATAGGAGCAGATATAATGAAGTTCAAGTTTTTGACGAATTCTCAAAGGGGTTAGGACACAGGAATTTCATGAAAATTTCACCCGGAAGTTTCTTTTGATATTTTCACATAAATGGGTCCCTATGGATATATGAATTTGATCACGACCATATTTGGGGCGGTCGGGACTGAATCGTAGCAGATATAATGAAGTTCGAGTTTTTGACGAATTCTCAAAGGGGTTAGTACACAGGAATTTCATGAAAATTTCACCCAGAAGTTTCCTTTGATATTTTCACATAAATGGATCCCTATGGATATATGAATTTGGTCACGACCATATTTGGGGCAGTCGGGACTGAATCGTAGCAGATATAATGAAGTTCGAGTTTTTGACGAATTCTCAAAAGGGTTAGTACACGGGAATTTCTTGAAAATATCCCCGGGCAGTTTCTTTTGATATTTTCACATAAATGGGTCCATATGGATATATGAATTTGATCACGACCATATTTGGGGCAGTCGGGACTGAATAGGAGCAGTATAATGAAGTTCAAGTTTTTGACGAATTCTCAAAGGGGTTAGTACACAGGAATTTCATGAAAATTTCACCCGGAAGTTTCTTTTGATATTTTCACATAAATGGGTCCCTATGGATATATGAATTTGATCACGACCATATTTGGGGCGGTCGGGACTGAATCGTAGCAGATATAATGAAGTTCGAGTTTTTGACGAATTCTCAAAGGGTTAGTACACAGGAATTTCATGAAAATTTCACCCAGAAGTTTCCTTTGATATTTTCGCATAAATGGGTCCCTATGGATATATGAATTTGGTCACGACCATATTTGGGGCAGTCGGGACTGAATCGTAGGAGATATAATGAAGTTCGAGTTTTTAACGAATTCTCAAAGGGGTTAGTACACAGGAATTTCATGAAAATTTCACCCGGAAGTTTCTTTTGATATTTTCACATAAATGGGTCCCTATGGATATATGAATTTGATCACGACCATATTTGGGGCGGTCGGGACTGAATCGTAGCAGATATAATGAAGTTCGAGTTTTTGACGAATTCTCAAAGGGGTTAGTACACAGGAATTTCATGAAAATTTCACCCAGAAGTTTCCTTTGATATTTTCACATAAATGGGTCCCTATGGATATATGAATTTGGTCACGACCATATTTGGGGCAGTCGGGACTGAATACGAGCAGATATAATGAAGTTCGAGTTTTTGACGAATTCTCAAAGGGGTTAGTACACAGGAATTTCATGAAAATTTCACCCGGAAGTTTCTTTTGATATTTTCACATAAATGGGTCCCTATGGATATATGAATTTGATCACGACCATATTTGGGGCGGTCGGGACTGAATCGTAGCAGATATAATGAAGTTCGTGTTTTTGACGAATTCTCAAAGGGGTTGTTAGTACACAGGAATTTCATGAAAATTTCACCCAGAAGTTTCCTTTGATATTTTCACATAAATGGGTCCCTATGGATATATGAATTTGGTCACGACCATATTTGGGGCAGTCGGGACTGAATCGTAGGAGATATAATGAAGTTCGAGTTTTTAACGAATTCTCAAAGGGGTTAGTTCACGGGAATTTCTTAAATATATCCTCGGGCAGTTTCTTTTCATATTTCCACATAAATGGGTCCCTATGGATATATGAATTTGGTTACGACCATATTTGGGGCAATCGAGACTGAATCGAAACAGATATAATGAAGTTCGAGTTTTTGACGAATTCTCAAAGGGGTTGGTACACAGGAATTTCATTAAAATTTCCCCGGGCAGTTTCTTTTGATATTTTCACATAAATGGGTCCATATGGATATATGAATTTGATCACGACCATATTTGGGGCAGTCGGGACTGAATAGGAGCAGATATAATGAAGTTCAAGTGTTTGACGAATTCTCAAAGGGGTTAGTACACAGGAATTTCATGAAAATTTCACCCGGAAGTTTCTTTTGATATTTTCACATAAATGGGTCCCTATGGATATATGAATTTGATCACGACCATATTTGGGGCGGTCGGGACTGAATCGTAGCAGATATAATGAAGTTCGAGTTTTTGACGAATTCTCAAAGGGGTTAGTACACAGGAATTTCATGAAAATTTCACCCAGAAGTTTCCTTTGATATTTTCACATAAATGGGTCCCTATGGATATATGAATTTGTTCACGACCATATTTGGGGCAGTCGGGACTGAATATGAGCAGATATAATGAAGTTCGAGTTTTTGACGAATTCTCAAAGGGGTTAGTACACAGGAGTTTCATGAAAATTTCACCGGGAAGTTTCTTTTAATATTTTCACATAAATGGGTCCCTATGGATATATGAATTTGGTCACGACCATATTTGGGGCAGTCGGGACTGAATCGTAGCAGATATAATGAAGTTCCAGTTTTTGACGAATTCTCAAAAGGGTTAGTACACGGGAATTTCTTGAAAATATCCCCGGGCAGTTTCTTTTGATATTTTCACATAAATGGGTCCATATGGATATATGAATTTGATCACGACCATATTTGGGGCAGTCGGGACTGAATAGGAGCAGTATAATGAAGTTCAAATTTTTGACGAATTCTCAAAGGGGTTAGTACACAGGAATTTCATGAAAATTTCACCCGGAAGTTTCTTTTGATATTTTCACATAAATGGGTCCCTATGGATATATGAATTTGATCACGACCATATTTGGGGCGGTCGGGACTGAATCGTAGCAGATATAATGAAGTTCGAGTTTTTGACGAATTCTCAAAGGGGTTAATACACAGGAATTTCATGAAAATTTCACCCAGAAGTTTCCTTTGATATTTTCACATAAATGGGTCCCTATGGATATATGAATTTGGTCACGACCATATTTGGGGCAGTCGGGACTGAATCGTAGGAGATATAATGAAGTTCGAGTTTTTAACGAATTCTCAAAGGGGTTAGTACACAGGAATTTCATGAAAATTTCACCCGGAAGTTTCTTTTGATATTTTCACATAAATGGGTCCCTATGGATATATGAATTTGATCATGACCATATTTGGGGCGGTCGGGACTGAATCGTAGCTGATATAATGAAGTTCGAGTTTTTGACGAATTCTCAAAGGGGTTAGTACACAGGAGTTTCATGAAAATTTCACCGGGAAGTTTCTTTTAATATTTTCACATAAATGGGTCCCTATGGATATATGAATTTGGTCACGACCATATTTGGGGCAGTCGGGACTGAATCGTAGCAGATATAATGAAGTTCCAGTTTTTGACGAATTCTCAAAAGGGTTAGTACACGGGAATTTCTTGAAAATATCCCCGGGCAGTTTCTTTTGATATTTTCACATAAATGGGTCCATATGGATATATGAATTTGATCACGACCATATTTGGGGCAGTCGGGACTGAATAGGAGCAGTATAATGAAGTTCAAATTTTTGACGAATTCTCAAAGGGGTTAGTACACAGGAATTTCATGAAAATTTCACCCGGAAGTTTCTTTTGATATTTTCACATAAATGGGTCCCTATGGATATATGAATTTGATCACGACCATATTTGGGGCGGTCGGGACTGAATCGTAGCAGATATAATGAAGTTCGAGTTTTTGACGAATTCTCAAAGGGGTTAATACACAGGAATTTCATGAAAATTTCACCCAGAAGTTTCCTTTGATATTTTCACATAAATGGGTCCCTATGGATATATGAATTTGGTCACGACCATATTTGGGGCAGTCGGGACTGAATCGTAGGAGATATAATGAAGTTCGAGTTTTTAACGAATTCTCAAAGGGGTTAGTACACAGGAATTTCATGAAAATTTCACCCGGAAGTTTCTTTTGATATTTTCACATAAATGGGTCCCTATGGATATATGAATTTGATCATGACCATATTTGGGGCGGTCGGGACTGAATCGTAGCTGATATAATGAAGTTCGAGTTTTTGACGAATTCTCAAAGGGGTTAGTACACAGGAGTTTCATGAAAATTTCACCGGGAAGTTTCTTTTAATATTTTCACATAAATGGGTCCCTATGGATATATGAATTTGGTCACGACCATATTTGGGGCAGTCGGGACTGAATCGTAGCAGATATAATGAAGTTCGAGTTTTTGAAGAATTCTCAAAAAGGTTCGTACACGGGAATTTCTTGAAAATATCCCCGGGCAGTTTCTTTTGATATTTTCTCATAAATGGGTCAATATGGATATATGAATTTGATCACGACCATATTTGGGGCAGTAGGGACTGAATAGGAGCAGTATAATGAAGTTCAAGTTTTTGACGAATTCTCAAAGGGTACACAGGAATTTCATGAAAATTTCACCTGGAAGTTTCTTTTGATATTTTCACATAAATGGGTCCCTATGGATATATGAATTTGATCACGACCATATTTGGGGCAGTCGGGACTGAATCGTAGCAGATATAATGAAGTTCGAGTTTTTGACGAATTCTCAAAGGGGTTAGTACACAGGAATTTCATGAAAATTTCACCCAGAAGTTTCCTTTGATATTTTGACATAAATGGGTCCCTATGGATATATGAAATTGGTCACGACCATATTTGGGGCAGTCGGGACTGAATCGTAGGAGATATAATGAAGTTCGAGTTTTTAACGAATTCTCAAAGGGGTTAGTACACGGGAATTTCTTGAATATATCCCCGGGCAGTTTCTTTTAATATTTCCACATAAATGGGTCCCTATGGATATATGAATTTGGTTACGACCATATTTGGGGCAATCGGGACTGTATCGAAACAGATATAATGAAGTTCGAGTTTTTGACGAATTCTCAAAGGGGTTGGTACATAGGAATTTCATTAAAATTTCACCCGGAAGTTTCTTTTTATATTTTCACATAAATGGGTCCCTATGGATATATGAATTTGCTCACGACCATATTTGGGGCGGTCGGGACTGAATCGTAGCAGATATAATGAAGTTCGAGTTTTTGACGAATTCTCAAAGGGGTAAGTACATGGGAATTTCTTGAAAATATCCCCGGGCAGTTTCTTTTGATATTGTCACATAAATGGGTCCCTATGGATATATGAATTTGGTCACGACCATATTTGGGGCAGTCGGGACTGAATCGTAGCAGATATAATGAAGTTCGAGTTTTTGACGAATTCTCAAAGGGGTTAGTACACGGGAATTTCTTGAAAATATCCCCGGGCAGTTTCTTCTGATATTTTCACATAAATGGGTCCATATGGATATATGAATATGATCACGACCATATTTGGGGCAGTCGGGACTGAATAGGAGCAGATATATTGAAGTTCAAGTTTTTGACGAATTCTCAAAGGGGTTGGTACATAGGAATTTCATTAAAATTTCACCCGGAAGTTTCTTTTTATATTTTCACATAAATGGGTCCCTATGGATATATGAATTTGATCACGACCATATTTGGGGCGGTCGGGACTTAATCGTAGCAGATATAATGAAGTTCGAGTTTTTGACCAATTCTCAAAGGGGTTAGTACACAGGAATTTCATGAAAATTTCACCCAGAAGTTTCCTTTGATATTTTCACATAAATGGGTCCCTATGGATATATGAATTTGGTCACGACCATATTTGCGGCAGTCGGGACTGAATACGAGCAGATATAATGAAGTTCGAGTTTTTAACGAATTCTCAAAGGGGTTAGTACACGGGAATTTCTTGAATATATCCCCGGGTAGTTTCTTTTAATATTTCCACATAAATGGGTCCCTATGGATATATGAATTTGGTCACGACCATATTTGGGGCAATCGGGACTGAATCGAAACATATATAATGAAGTTCGAGTTTTTGACGAATTCTCAAAGGGGTTGGTACACAGGAATTTCATTAAAATTTCCCCGGGCAGTTTCTTTTGATATTTTCACATAAATGGGTCCATATGGATATATGAATTTGATCACGACCATATTTGGGCCAGTCGGGACTGAATAGGAGCAGATATATTGAAGTTCAAGTTTTTGACGAATTCTCAATTGGGTTGGTACATAGGAATTTCATTAAAATTTCACCCGGAAGTTTCTTTTTATATTTTCACATAAATGGGTCCCTATGGATATATGAATTTGATCACGACCATATTTGGGGCGGTCGGGACTTAATCGTAGCAGATATAATGAAGTTCGAGTTTTTGACCAATTCTCAAAGGGGTTAGTACACAGGAATTTCATGAAAATTTCACCCAGAAGTTTCCTTTGATATTTTCACATAAATGGGTCCCTATGGATATATGAATTTGGTCACGACCATATTTGCGGCAGTCGGGACTGAATACGAGCAGATATAATGAAGTTCGAGTTTTTGACGAATTCTCAAAGGGGTTAGTACACAGGAGTTTCATGAAAATTTCACCGGGAAGTTTCTTTTAATATTTTCACATAAATGGGTCCCTATGGATATATGAATTTGGTCACGACCATATTTGGGGCAGTCGGGACTGAATCGTAGCAGATATAATGAAGTTCGAGTTTTTGACGAATTCTCAAAAGGGTTAGTACACGGGAATTTCTTGAAAATATCCCCGGGCAGTTTCTTTTGATATTTTCACATAAATGGGTCCATATGGATATATGAATTTGATCACGACCATATTTGGGGCAGTCGGGACTGAATAGGAGCAGTATAATGAAGTTCAAGTTTTTGACGAATTCTCAAAGGGGTTAGTACACAGGAATTTCATGAAAATTTCACCCGGAAGTTTCTTTTGATATTTTCACATAAATGGGTCCCTATGGATATATGAATTTGATGACGACCATATTTGGGGCGGTCGGGACTGAATCGTAGCAGATATAATGAAGTTCGAGTTTTTGACGAATTCTCAAAGGGGTTAGTACACAGGAATTTCATGAAAATTTCACCCAGAAGTTTCCTTTGATATTTTCACATAAATGGGTCCCTATGGATATATGAATTTGGTCACGACCATATTTGGGGCAGTCGGGACTGAATCGTAGGAGATATAATGAAGTTCGAGTTTTTAACGAATTCTCAAAGGGGTTAGTACACGGGAATTTCTTGAATATATCCCCGGGTAGTTTCTTTTAATATTTCCACATAAATGGGTCCCTATGGATATATGAATTTGGTTACGACCATATTTGGGGCAATCGGGACTGAATCGAAACATATATAATGAAGTTCGAGTTTTTGACGAATTCTCAAAGGGGTTGGTACACAGGAATTTCATTAAAATTTCCCCGGGCAGTTTCTTTTGATATTTTCACATAAATGGGTCCATATGGATATATGAATTTGATCACGACCATATTTGGGGCAGTCGGGACTGAATAGGAGCAGATATAATGAAGTTCAAGTTTTTGACGAATTCTCAAAGGGGTTAGTACACAGGAATTTCATGAAAATTTCACCCGGAAGTTTCTTTTGATATTTTCACATAAATGGGTCCCTATGGATATATGAATTTGATCACGACCATATTTGGGGCGGTCGGGACTGAATCGTAGCAGATATAATGAAGTTCGAGTTTTTGACGAATTCTCAAAGAGGTTAGTACACAGGAATTTCATGAAAATTTCACCCAGAAGTTTCCTTTGATATTTTCACATAAATGGGTCCCTATGGATATATGAATTTGGTCACGACCATATTTGGGGCAGTCGGGACTGAATCGTAGGAGATATAATGAAGTTCGAGTTTTTAACGAATTCACAAAGGGGTTAGTACACGGGAATTTCTTGAATATATCCCCGAGCAGTTTCTTTTAATATTTCCACATAAATGGGTCCCTATGGATATATGAATTTGGTTACGACCATATTCGGGGCCATCGGGACTGAATCGAAACAGATATAATGAAGTTCGAGTTTTTGACGAATTCTCAAAGGGGTTGGTACACAGGAATTTCATTAAAATTTCCCCGGGCAGTTTCTTTTGATATTTTCACATAAATGGGTCCATATGGATATATGAATTTGATCACGACCATATTTGGGGCAGTCGGGACTGAATAGGAGCAGATATAATGAAGTTCAAGTTTTTGACGAATTCTCAAAGGGGTTAGTACACAGGAATTTCATGAAAATTTCACCCGGAAGTTTCTTTTGATATTTTCACATAAATGGGTCCCTATGGATATATGAATTTGATCACGACCATATTTGGGGCGGTCGGGACTGAATCGTAGCAGATATAATGAAGTTCGAGTTTTTGACGAATTCTCAAAGGGGTTAGTACACAGGAATTTCATGAAAATTTCACCCAGAAGTTTCCTTTGATATTTCCACATAAATGGGTCCCTATGGATATATGAATTTGGTCACGACCATATTTGCGGCAGTCGGGACTGAATACGAGCAGATATAATGAAGTTCGAGTTTTTAACGAATTCTCAAAGGGGTTAGTACACGGGAATTTCTTGAATATATCCCCGGGCAGTTTCTTTTAATATTTCCACATAAATGGGTCCCTATGGATATATGAATTTGGTTACGACCATATTTGGGGCAATCGGGACTGTATCGAAACAGATATAATGAAGTTCGAGTTTTTGACGAATTCTCAAAGGGGTTGGTACATAGGAATTTCATTAAAATTTCACCCGGAAGTTTCTTTTTATATTTTCACATAAATGGGTCCCTATGGATATATGAATTTGCTCACGACCATATTTGGGGCGGTCGGGACTGAATCGTAGCAGATATAATGAAGTTCGAGTTTTTGACGAATTCTCAAAGGGGTAAGTACATGGGAATTTCTTGAAAATATCCCCGGGCAGTTTCTTTTGATATTGTCACATAAATGGGTCCCTATGGATATATGAATTTGGTCACGACCATATTTGGGGCAGTCGGGACTGAATCGTAGCAGATATAATGAAGTTCGAGTTTTTGACGAATTCTCAAAAGGGTTAGTACACGGGAATTTCTTGAAAATATCCCCGGGCAGTTTCTTTTGATATTTTCACATAAATGGGTCCATATGGATATATGAATTTGATCACGACCATATTTGGGGCAGTCGGGACTGAATAGGAGCAGTATAATGAAGTTCAAGTTTTTGACGAATTCTCAAAGGGGTTAGTACACAGGAATTTCATGAAAATTTCACCCGGAAGTTTCTTTTGATATTTTCACATAAATGGGTCCCTATGGATATATGAATTTGATGACGACCATATTTGGGGCGGTCGGGACTGAATCGTAGCAGATATAATGAAGTTCGAGTTTTTGACGAATTCTCAAAGGGGTTAGTACACAGGAATTTCATGAAAATTTCACCCAGAAGTTTCCTTTGATATTTTCACATAAATGGGTCCCTATGGATATATGAATTTGGTCACGACCATATTTGGGGCAGTCGGGACTGAATCGTAGGAGATATAATGAAGTTCGAGTTTTTAACGAATTCTCAAAGGGGTTAGTACACGGGAATTTCTTGAATATATCCCCGGGTAGTTTCTTTTAATATTTCCACATAAATGGGTCCCTATGGATATATGAATTTGGTTACGACCATATTTGGGGCAATCGGGACTGAATCGAAACATATATAATGAAGTTCGAGTTTTTGACGAATTCTCAAAGGGGTTGGTACACAGGAATTTCATTAAAATTTCCCCGGGCAGTTTCTTTTGATATTTTCACATAAATGGGTCCATATGGATATATGAATTTGATCACGACCATATTTGGGGCAGTCGGGACTGAATAGGAGCAGATATAATGAAGTTCAAGTTTTTGACGAATTCTCAAAGGGGTTAGTACACAGGAATTTCATGAAAATTTCACCCGGAAGTTTCTTTTGATATTTTCACATAAATGGGTCCCTATGGATATATGAATTTGATCACGACCATATTTGGGGCGGTCGGGACTGAATCGTAGCAGATATAATGAAGTTCGAGTTTTTGACGAATTCTCAAAGAGGTTAGTACACAGGAATTTCATGAAAATTTCACCCAGAAGTTTCCTTTGATATTTTCACATAAATGGGTCCCTATGGATATATGAATTTGGTCACGACCATATTTGGGGCAGTCGGGACTGAATCGTAGGAGATATAATGAAGTTCGAGTTTTTAACGAATTCACAAAGGGGTTAGTACACGGGAATTTCTTGAATATATCCCCGAGCAGTTTCTTTTAATATTTCCACATAAATGGGTCCCTATGGATATATGAATTTGGTTACGACCATATTCGGGGCCATCGGGACTGAATCGAAACAGATATAATGAAGTTCGAGTTTTTGACGAATTCTCAAAGGGGTTGGTACACAGGAATTTCATTAAAATTTCCCCGGGCAGTTTCTTTTGATATTTTCACATAAATGGGTCCATATGGATATATGAATTTGATCACGACCATATTTGGGGCAGTCGGGACTGAATAGGAGCAGATATAATGAAGTTCAAGTTTTTGACGAATTCTCAAAGGGGTTAGTACACAGGAATTTCATGAAAATTTCACCCGGAAGTTTCTTTTGATATTTTCACATAAATGGGTCCCTATGGATATATGAATTTGATCACGACCATATTTGGGGCGGTCGGGACTGAATCGTAGCAGATATAATGAAGTTCGAGTTTTTGACGAATTCTCAAAGGGGTTAGTACACAGGAATTTCATGAAAATTTCACCCAGAAGTTTCCTTTGATATTTCCACATAAATGGGTCCCTATGGATATATGAATTTGGTCACGACCATATTTGCGGCAGTCGGGACTGAATACGAGCAGATATAATGAAGTTCGAGTTTTTAACGAATTCTCAAAGGGGTTAGTACACGGGAATTTCTTGAATATATCCCCGGGCAGTTTCTTTTAATATTTCCACATAAATGGGTCCCTATGGATATATGAATTTGGTTACGACCATATTTGGGGCAATCGGGACTGTATCGAAACAGATATAATGAAGTTCGAGTTTTTGACGAATTCTCAAAGGGGTTGGTACATAGGAATTTCATTAAAATTTCACCCGGAAGTTTCTTTTTATATTTTCACATAAATGGGTCCCTATGGATATATGAATTTGCTCACGACCATATTTGGGGCGGTCGGGACTGAATCGTAGCAGATATAATGAAGTTCGAGTTTTTGACGAATTCTCAAAGGGGTAAGTACATGGGAATTTCTTGAAAATATCCCCGGGCAGTTTCTTTTGATATTGTCACATAAATGGGTCCCTATGGATATATGAATTTGGTCACGACCATATTTGGGGCAGTCGGGACTGAATCGTAGCAGATATAATGAAGTTCGAGTTTTTGACGAATTCTCAAAGGGGTTAGTACACGGGAATTTCTTGAAAATATCCCCGGGCAGTTTCTTCTGATATTTTCACATAAATGGGTCCATATGGATATATGAATATGATCACGACCATATTTGGGGCAGTCGGGACTGAATAGGAGCAGATATATTGAAGTTCAAGTTTTTGACGAATTCTCAAAGGGGTTGGTACATAGGAATTTCATTAAAATTTCACCCGGAAGTTTCTTTTTATATTTTCACATAAATGGGTCCCTATGGATATATGAATTTGATCACGACCATATTTGGGGCGGTCGGGACTTAATCGTAGCAGATATAATGAAGTTCGAGTTTTTGACCAATTCTCAAAGGGGTTAGTACACAGGAATTTCATGAAAATTTCACCCAGAAGTTTCCTTTGATATTTTCACATAAATGGGTCCCTATGGATATATGAATTTGGTCACGACCATATTTGCGGCAGTCGGGACTGAATACGAGCAGATATAATGAAGTTCGAGTTTTTAACGAATTCTCAAAGGGGTTAGTACACGGGAATTTCTTGAATATATCCCCGGGTAGTTTCTTTTAATATTTCCACATAAATGGGTCCCTATGGATATATGAATTTGGTCACGACCATATTTGGGGCAATCGGGACTGAATCGAAACATATATAATGAAGTTCGAGTTTTTGACGAATTCTCAAAGGGGTTGGTACACAGGAATTTCATTAAAATTTCCCCGGGCAGTTTCTTTTGATATTTTCACATAAATGGGTCCATATGGATATATGAATTTGATCACGACCATATTTGGGCCAGTCGGGACTGAATAGGAGCAGATATATTGAAGTTCAAGTTTTTGACGAATTCTCAATTGGGTTGGTACATAGGAATTTCATTAAAATTTCACCCGGAAGTTTCTTTTATATTTTCACATAAATGGGTCCCTATGGATATATGAATTTGATCACGACCATATTTGGGGCGGTCGGGACTTAATCGTAGCAGATATAATGAAGTTCGAGTTTTTGACCAATTCTCAAAGGGGTTAGTACACAGGAATTTCATGAAAATTTCACCCAGAAGTTTCCTTTGATATTTTCACATAAATGGGTCCCTATGGATATATGAATTTGGTCACGACCATATTTGCGGCAGTCGGGACTGAATACGAGCAGATATAATGAAGTTCGAGTTTTTGACGAATTCTCAAAGGGGTTAGTACACAGGAGTTTCATGAAAATTTCACCGGGAAGTTTCTTTTAATATTTTCACATAAATGGGTCCCTATGGATATATGAATTTGGTCACGACCATATTTGGGGCAGTCGGGACTGAATCGTAGCAGATATAATGAAGTTCGAGTTTTTGACGAATTCTCAAAGGGTTAGTACACGGGAATTTCTTGAAAATATCCCCGGGCAGTTTCTTTTGATATTTTCACATAAATGGGTCCATATGGATATATGAATTTGATCACGACCATATTTGGGGCAGTCGGGACTGAATAGGAGCAGTATAATGAAGTTCAAGTTTTTGACGAATTCTCAAAGGGGTTAGTACACAGGAATTTCATGAAAATTTCACCCGGAAGTTTCTTTTGATATTTTCACATAAATGGGTCCCTATGGATATATGAATTTGATGACGACCATATTTGGGGCGGTCGGGACTGAATCGTAGCAGATATAATGAAGTTCGAGTTTTTGACGAATTCTCAAAGGGGTTAGTACACAGGAATTTCATGAAAATTTCACCCAGAAGTTTCCTTTGATATTTTCACATAAATGGGTCCCTATGGATATATGAATTTGGTCACGACCATATTTGGGGCAGTCGGGACTGAATCGTAGGAGATATAATGAAGTTCGAGTTTTTAACGAATTCTCAAAGGGGTTAGTACACGGGAATTTCTTGAATATATCCCCGGGTAGTTTCTTTTAATATTTCCACATAAATGGGTCCCTATGGATATATGAATTTGGTTACGACCATATTTGGGGCAATCGGGACTGAATCGAAACATATATAATGAAGTTCGAGTTTTTGACGAATTCTCAAAGGGGTTGGTACACAGGAATTTCATTAAAATTTCCCCGGGCAGTTTCTTTTGATATTTTCACATAAATGGGTCCATATGGATATATGAATTTGATCACGACCATATTTGGGGCAGTCGGGACTGAATAGGAGCAGATATAATGAAGTTCAAGTTTTTGACGAATTCTCAAAGGGGTTAGTACACAGGAATTTCATGAAAATTTCACCCGGAAGTTTCTTTTGATATTTTCACATAAATGGGTCCCTATGGATATATGAATTTGATCACGACCATATTTGGGGCGGTCGGGACTGAATCGTAGCAGATATAATGAAGTTCGAGTTTTTGACGAATTCTCAAAGAGGTTAGTACACAGGAATTTCATGAAAATTTCACCCAGAAGTTTCCTTTGATATTTTCACATAAATGGGTCCCTATGGATATATGAATTTGGTCACGACCATATTTGGGGCAGTCGGGACTGAATCGTAGGAGATATAATGAAGTTCGAGTTTTTAACGAATTCACAAAGGGGTTAGTACACGGGAATTTCTTGAATATATCCCCGAGCAGTTTCTTTTAATATTTCCACATAAATGGGTCCCTATGGATATATGAATTTGGTTACGACCATATTCGGGGCCATCGGGACTGAATCGAAACAGATATAATGAAGTTCGAGTTTTTGACGAATTCTCAAAGGGGTTGGTACACAGGAATTTCATTAAAATTTCCCCGGGCAGTTTCTTTTGATATTTTCACATAAATGGGTCCATATGGATATATGAATTTGATCACGACCATATTTGGGGCAGTCGGGACTGAATAGGAGCAGATATAATGAAGTTCAAGTTTTTGACGAATTCTCAAAGGGGTTAGTACACAGGAATTTCATGAAAATTTCACCCGGAAGTTTCTTTTGATATTTTCACATAAATGGGTCCCTATGGATATATGAATTTGATCACGACCATATTTGGGGCGGTCGGGACTGAATCGTAGCAGATATAATGAAGTTCGAGTTTTTGACGAATTCTCAAAGGGGTTAGTACACAGGAATTTCATGAAAATTTCACCCAGAAGTTTCCTTTGATATTTCCACATAAATGGGTCCCTATGGATATATGAATTTGGTTACGACCATATTCGGGGCAGTCGGGACTGAATACGAACAGATATAATGAAGTTCGAGTTTTTGACGAATTCTCAAAAGGGTTAGTACACAGGAGTTTCATGAAAATTTCACCGGGAAGTTTCTTTTAATATTTTAACATAAATGGGTCCATATGGATATATGAATTTGGTCACGACCATACTTGGGGCAGTCGGGACTGAATCGTAGCAGATATAATGAAGTTCG
Organism: Daucus carota subsp. sativus; assembly: GCF_001625215.2. Taxonomy (NCBI): domain Eukaryota; kingdom Viridiplantae; phylum Streptophyta; class Magnoliopsida; order Apiales; family Apiaceae; genus Daucus; species Daucus carota. The sequence continues at coordinate 55,365 of NC_030383.2, forward strand.
AGTTTTTGACGAATTCTCAAAAGGGTTAGTACGTACACGGGAATTTCTTGAAAATATCCCCGGGCAGTTTCTTTTGATATTTTCACATAAATGGGTCCATATGGATATATGAATTTGATCACGACCATATTTGGGGCAGTCGGGACTGAATCGTAGCAGTATAATGAAGTTCAAATTTTTGACGAATTCTCAAAGGGGTTAGTACACAGGAATTTCATGAAAATTTCACCCGGAAGTTTCTTTTGATATTTTCACATAAATAGGTCCCTATGGATATATGAATTTGATCACGACCATATTTGGGGCGGTCGGGACTGAATCGTAGCAGATATAATGAAGTTCGAGTTTTTGACGAATTCTCAAAAGGGTTAGTACACCGGAGTTTCATGAAAATTTCACCGGGCAGTTTCTTTTGATATTGTCACATAAATGGGTCCCTATGGATATATGAAATTGGTCACGACCATATTTGGGGCAGTCGGGACTGAATCGTAGCAGATATAATGAAGTTCGAGTTTTTGACGAATTCTCAAAAGGGTTAGTACACGGGAATTTCTTGAAAATATCCCCGGGCAGTTTCTTTTGATATTTTCACATAAATGGGTCCATATGGATATATGAATTTGATCACGACCATATTTGGGGCAGTCGGGACTGAATAGGAGCAGTATAATGAAGTTCAAATTTTTGACGAATTCTCAAAGGGGTTAGTACACAGGAATTTCATGAAAATTTCACCCGGAAGTTTCTTTTGATATTTTCACATAAATGGGTCCCTATGGATATATGAATTTGATCACGACCATATTTGGGGCGGTCGGGACTGAATCGTAGCAGATATAATGAAGTTCGAGTTTTTGACGAATTCTCAAAGGGGTTAGTACACAGGAATTTCATGAAAATTTCACCCAGAAGTTTCCTTTGATATTTTCACATAAATGGGTCCCTATGGATATATGAATTTGGTCACGACCATATTTGGGGCAGTCGGGACTGAATCGTAGGAGATATAATGAAGTTCGAGTTTTTAACGAATTCTCAAAGGGGTTAGTACACAGGAATTTCATGAAAATTTCACCCGGAAGTTTCTTTTGATATTTTCACATAAATGGGTTCCTATGGATATATGAATTTGATCACGACCATATTTGGGGCGGTCGGGACTGAATCGTAGGAGATATAATGAAGTTCGAGTTTTTAACGAATTCTCAAAGGGGTTAGTACACGGGAATTTCTTGAATATATCCCCGGGCAGTTTCTTTTAATATTTCCACATAAATGGGTCCCTATGGATATATGAATTTGGTTATGACCATATTTGGGGCAATCGGGACTGAATCGAAACAGATATAATGAAGTTCGAGTTTTTGACGAATTCTCAAAGGGGTTGGTACACAGGAATTTCATTAAAATTTCCCCGGGCAGTTTCTTTTGATATTTTCACATAAATGGGTCCATATGGATATATGAATTTGATCACGACCATATTTGGGGCAGTCGGGACTGAATAGGAGCAGATATAATGAAGTTCAAGTTTTTGACGAATTCTCAAAGGGGTTAGTACACAGGAATTTCATGAAAATTTCACCCGGAAGTTTCTTTTGATATTTTCACATAAATGGGTCCCTATGGATATATGAATTTGATCACGACCATATTTGGGGCGGTCGGGACTGAATCGTAGCCGATATAATGAAGTTCGAGTTTTTGACGAATTCTCAAAGGGGTTAGTACACAGGAATTTCATGAAAATTTCACCCAGAAGTTTCCTTTGATATTTTCACATAAATGGGTCCCTATGGATATATGAATTTGGTCACGACCATATTGGGGCAGTCGGGACTGAATCGTAGGTGATATAATGAAGTTCGAGTTTTTAACGAATTCTCAAAGGGGTTAGTACACGGGAATTTCTTGAATATATCCCCGGGCAGTTTCTTTTAATATTTCCACATAAATGGGTCCCTATGGATATATGAATTTGGTTACGACCATATTCGGGGCAATCGGGACTGAATCGAAACAGATATAATGAAGTTCGAGTTTTTGACGAATTCTCAAAGGGGTTGGTACACAGGAATTTCATTAAAATTTCCCCGGGCAGTTTCTTTTGATATTTTCACATAAATGGGTCCATATGGATATATGAATTTGATCACGACCATATTTGGGGCAGTCGGGACTGAATAGGAGCAGATATAATGAAGTTCAAGTTTTTGACGAATTCTCAAAGGGGTTAGTACACAGGAATTTCATGAAAATTTCACCCGGAAGTTTCTTTCAATATTTTCACATAAATGGGTCCCTATGGATATATGAATTTGATGACGACCATATTTGGGGCGGTCGGGACTGAATCGTAGCAGATATAATGAAGTTCGAGTTTTTGACGAATTCTCAAAGGGGTTAGTACACAGGAATTTCATGAAAATTTCACCCAGAAGTTTCCTTTGATATTTTCACATAAATGGGTCCCTATGGATATATGAATTTGGTCACGACCATATTTGGGGCAGTCGGGACTGAATCGTAGGAGATATAATGAAGTTCGAGTTTTTAACGAATTCTCAAAGGGGTTAGTACACGGGAATTTCTTGAATATATCCCCGGGCAGTTTCTTTTAATATTTCCACATAAATGGGTCCCTATGGATATATGAATTTGGTTATGACCATATTTGGGGCAATCGGGACTGAATCGAAACAGATATAATGAAGTTCGAGTTTTTGACGAATTCTCAAAGGGGTTGGTACACAGGAATTTCATTAAAATTTCCCCGGGCAGTTTCTTTGATATTTTCACATAAATGGGTCCATATGGATATATGAATTTGATCACGACCATATTTGGGGCAGTCGGGACTGAATAGGAGCAGATATAATGAAGTTCAAGTTTTTGACGAATTCTCAAAGGGGTTAGTACACAGGAATTTCATGAAAATTTCACCCGGAAGTTTCTTTTGATATTTTCACATAAATGGGTCCCTATGGATATATGAATTTGATCACGACCATATTTGGGGCGGTCGGGACTGAATCGTAGCCGATATAATGAAGTTCGAGTTTTTGACGAATTCTCAAAGGGGTTAGTACACAGGAATTTCATGAAAATTTCACCCAGAAGTTTCCTTTGATATTTTCACATAAATGGGTCCCTATGGATATATGAATTTGGTCACGACCATATTGGGGCAGTCGGGACTGAATCGTAGGAGATATAATGAAGTTCGAGTTTTTAACGAATTCTCAAAGGGGTTAGTACACGGGAATTTCTTGAATATATCCCCGGGCAGTTTCTTTTAATATTTCCACATAAATGGGTCCCTATGGATATATGAATTTGGTTACGACCATATTCGGGGCAATCGGGACTGAATCGAAACAGATATAATGAAGTTCGAGTTTTTGACGAATTCTCAAAGGGGTTGGTACACAGGAATTTCATTAAAATTTCCCCGGGCAGTTTCTTTTGATATTTTCACATAAATGGGTCCATATGGATATATGAATTTGATCACGACCATATTTGGGGCAGTCGGGACTGAATAGGAGCAGATATAATGAAGTTCAAGTTTTTGACGAATTCTCAAAGGGGTTAGTACACAGGAATTTCATGAAAATTTCACCCGGAAGTTTCTTTCAATATTTTCACATAAATGGGTCCCTATGGATATATGAATTTGATCACGACCATATTTGGGGCGGTCGGGACTGAATCGTAGCAGATATAATGAAGTTCGAGTTTTTGACGAATTCTTAAAGGGGTTAGTACACAGGAATTTCATGAAAATTTCACCCAGAAGTTTTTTTGATATTTTCACATAAATGGGTCCCTATGGATATATGAATTTGATCACGACCATATTTGGGGCGGTCGGGACTGAATCGTAGCAGATATAATGAAGTTCGAGTTTTTGACGAATTCTCAAAGGGGTTAGTACACAGGAATTTCATGAAAAGTTCACCCAGAAGTTTCCTTTGATATTTTGACATAAATGGGTCCCTATGGATATATGAAATTGGTCACGACCATATTTGGGGCAGTCGGGACTGAATCGTAGGAGATATAATGAAGTTCGAGTTTTTAACGAATTCTCAAAGGGGTTAGTACACGGGAATTTCTTGAATATATCCCCGGGCAGTTTCTTTTAATATTTCCACATAAATGGGTTCCTATGGATATATGAATTTGGTTACGACCATATTTGGGGCAATCGGGACTGAATCGAAACAGATATAATGAAGTTCGAGTTTTTGACGAATTCTCAAAGGGGTTGGTACATAGGAATTTCATTAAAATTTCACCCGGAAGTTTCTTTTTATATTTTCACATAAATGGATCCCTATGGATATATGAATTTGCTCACGACCATATTTGGGGCGGTCGGGACTGAATCGTAGCAGATATAATGAAGTTCGAGTTTTTGACGAATTCTCAAAGGGGTAAGTACATGGGAATTTCTTGAAAATATCCCCGGGCAGTTTCTTTTGATATTGTCACATAAATGGGTCCCTATGGATATATGAATTTGGTCACGACCATATTTGGGGCAGTCGGGACTGAATCGTAGCAGATATAATGAAGTTCGAGTTTTTGACGAATTCTCAAAGGGGTTAGTACACGGGAATTTCTCAAAAATATCCCCGGGCAGTTTCTTCTGATATTTTCACATAAATGGGTCCATATGGATATATGAATATGATCACGACCATATTTGGGGCAGTCGGGACTGAATAGGAGCAGATATAATGAAGTTCAAGTTTTTGACGAATTCTCAAAGGGGTTGGTACATAGGAATTTCATTAAAATTTCACCCGGAAGTTTCTTTTTATATTTTCACATAAATGGGTCCCTATGGATATATGAATTTGATCACGACCATATTTGGGGCGGTCGGGACTGAATCGTAGCAGATATAATGAAGTTCGAGTTTTTGACCAATTCTCAAAGGGGTTAGTACACAGGAATTTCATGAAAATTTCACCCAGAAGTTTCCTTTGATATTTTCACATAAATGGGTCCCTATGGATATATGAATTTGGTCACGACCATATTTGGGGCAGTCGGGACTGAATACGAGCAGATATAATGAAGTTCGAGTTTTTGACGAATTCTCAAAGGGGTTAGTACACAGGAGTTTCATGAAAATTTCACCGGGAAGTTTCTTTTAATATTTTCACATAAATGGGTCCCTATGGATATATGAATTTGGTCACGACCATATTTGGGGCAGTCGGGACTGAATCGTAGCAGATATAATGAAGTTCGAGTTTTTGACGAATTCTCAAAAGGGTTAGTACACGGGAATTTCTTGAAAATATCCCCGGGCAGTTTCTTTTGATATTTTCACATAAATGGGTCCACATGGATATATGAATTTGATCACGACCATATTTGGGGCAGTCGGGACTGAATAGGAGCAGTATAATGAAGTTCAAGTTTTGACGAATTCTCAAAGGGGTTAGTACACAGGAATTTCATGAAAATTTCACCCAGAAGTTTCCTTTGATATTTTCACATAAATGGGTCCCTATGGATATATGAATTTGGTCACGACCATATTTGGGGCAGTCGGGACTGAATCGTAGGAGATATAATGAAGTTCGAGTTTTTAACGAATTCTCAAAGGGGTTAGTACACGGGAATTTCTTGAATATATCCCCGGGCAGTTTCTTTTAATATTTCCACATAAATGGGTCCCTATGGATATATGAATTTGGTTACGACCATATTTGGGGCAATCGGGACTGAATCGAAACATATATAATGAAGTTCGAGTTTTTGACGAATTCTCAAAGGGGTTGGTACACAGGAATTTCATTAAAATTTCCCCGGGCAGTTTCTTTTGATATTTTGACATAAATGGGTCCATATGGATATATGAATTTGATCAAGACCATATTTGGGGCAGTCGGGACTGAATAGGAGCAGATATAATGAAGTTCAAGTTTTTGACGAATTCTCAAAGGGGTTAGTACACAGGAATTTCATGAAAATTTCACCCGGAAGTTTCTTTTGATATTTTCACATAAATGGGTCCCTATGGATATATGAATTTGATCACGACCATATTTGGGGCGGTCGGGACTGAATCGTAGCAGATATAATGAAGTTTGAGTTTTTGACGAATTCTCAAAGAGGTTAGTACACAGGAATTTCATGAAAATTTCACCCAGAAGTTTCCTTTGATATTTTCACATAAATGGGTCCCTATGGATATATGAATTTGGTCACGACCATATTTGGGGCAGTCGGAACTGAATCGTAGGAGATATAATGAAGTTTGAGTTTTTAACGAATTCTCAAAGGGGTTAGTACACGGGAATTTCTTGAATATATCCCCGGGCAGTTTCTCTTAATATTTCCACATAAATGGGTCCCTATGGATATATGAATTTGGTTACGACCATATTTGGGGCAATCGGGACTGAATCGAAACAGATATAATGAAGTTCGAGTTTTTGACGAATTCTCAAAGGGGTTGGTACACAGGAATTTCATTAAAATTTGCCCGGGCAGTTTCTTTTGATATTTTCACATAAATGGGTCCATATGGATATATGAATTTGATCACGACCATATTTGGGGCAGTCGGGACTGAATAGGAGCAGATATAATGAAGTTCAAGTTTTTGACGAATTCTCAAAGGGGTTAGTACACATGAATTTCATGAAAATTTCACCCGGAAGTTTCTTTTGATATTTTCACATAAATGGGTCCCTATGGATATATGAATTTGATCACGACCATATTTGGGGCGGTCGGGACTGAATCGTAGCAGATATAATGAAGTTCGAGTTTTTGACGAATTCTCAAAGGGGTTAGTACACAGGAATTTCATGAAAATTTCACCCAGAAGTTTCCTTTGATATTTTCACATAAATGGGTCCCTATGGATATATGAATTTGGTCACGACCATATTTGGGGCAGTCGGGACTGAATACGAGCAGATATAATGAAGTTCGAGTTTTTGACGAATTCTCAAAGGGGTTAGTACACAGTAGTTTCATGAAAATTTCACCGGGAAGTTTCTTTTAATATTTTCACATAAATGGGTCCCTATGGATATATGAATTTGGTCACGACCATATTTGGGGCAGTCGGGACTGAATCGTAGCAGATATAATGAAGTTCGAGTTTTTGACGAATTCTCAAAAGGGTTAGTACACGGGAATTTCTTGAAAATATCCCCGGGCAGTTTCTTTTGATATTTTCACATAAATGGGTCCATATGGATATATGAATTTGATCACGACCATATTTGGGGCAGTCGGGACTGAATAGGAGCAGTATAATGAAGTTCAAGTTTTTGACGAATTCTCAAAGGGGTTAGTACACAGGAATTTCATGAAAATTTCACCCGGAAGTTTCTTTTGATATTTTCAAATAAATGGGTCCCTATGGATATATGAATTTGATCACGACCATATTTGGGGCGGTCGGGACTGAATCGTAGCAGATATAATGAAGTTCGAGTTTTTGACGAATTCTCAAAGGGGTTAGTACACAGGAATTTCATGAAAATTTCACCCAGAAGTTTCCTTTGATATTTTCACATAAATGGGTCCCTATGGATATATGAATTTGGTCACGACCATATTTGGGGCAGTCGGGACTGAATACGAGCAGATATAATGAAGTTCGAGTTTTTGACGAATTCTCAAAGGGGTTAGTACACGGGAATTTCTTGAATATATCCCCGGGCAGTTTCTCTTAATATTTCCACATAAATGGGTCCCTATGGATATATGAATTTGGTCACGACCATATTTGGGGCAGTCGGGACTGAATCGTAGCAGATATAATGAAGTTCGAGTTTTTGACGAATTCTCAAAAGGGTTAGTACACGGGAATTTCTTGAAAATATCCCCGGGCAGTTTCTTTTGATATTTTCACATAAATGGGTCCATATGGATATATGAATTTGATCACGACCATATTTGGGGCAGTCGGGACTGAATAGGAGCAGTATAATGAAGTTCAAGTTTTTGACGAATTCTCAAAGGGGTTAGTACACAGGAATTTCATGAAAATTTCACCCGGAAGTTTCTTTTGATATTTTCACATAAATGGGTCCCTATGGATATATGAATTTGATCACGACCATATTTGGGGCGGTCGGGACTGAATCGTAGCAGATATAATGAAGTTCGAGTTTTTGACGAATTCTCAAAGGGGTTAGTACACAGGAATTTCATGAAAATTTCACCCAGAAGTTTCCTTTGATATTTTCACATAAATGGGTCCCTATGGATATATGAATTTGGTCACGACCATATTTGGGGCAGTCGGGACTGAATCGTAGGAGATATAATGAAGTTCGAGTTTTTAACGAATTCTCAAAGGGGTTAGTACACAGGAATTTCATGAAAATTTCACCCGGAAGTTTCTTTTGATATTTTCACATAAATGGGTTCCTATGGATATATGAATTTGATCACGACCATATTTGGGGCGGTCGGGACTGAATCGTAGCTGATATAATGAAGTTCGAGTTTTTGACGAATTCTCAAAGGGGTTAGTACACAGGAGTTTCACGAAAATTTCACCGAGAAGTTTCTTTTAATATTTTCACATAAATGGGTCCCTATGGATATATGAATTTGGTCACGACCATATTTGGGGCAGTCGGGACTGAATCGTAGCAGATATAATGAAGTTCGAGTTTTTGAAGAATTCTCAAAAGGGTTCGTACACGGGAATTTATTGAAAATATCCCCGGGCAGTTTCTTTTGATATTTTCACATAAATGGGTCCATATGGATATATGAATTTGATCACGACCATATTTGGGGCAGTCGGGACTGAATAGGAGCAGTATAATGAAGTTCCAGTTTTTGACGAATTCTCAAAGGGGTTAGTACACAGGAATTTCATGAAAATTTCACCCGGAAGTTTCTTTTGATATTTTCACATAAATGGGTCCCTATGGATATATGAATTTGATCACGACCATATTTGGGGCGGTCGGGACTGAATCGTAGCAGATATAATGAAGTTCGAGTTTTTGACGAATTCTCAAAGGGGTTAGTACACAGGAATTTCATGAAAATTTCACCCAGAAGTTTCCTTTGATATTTTCACATAAATGGGTCCCTATGGATATATGAATTTGGTCACGACCATATTTGGGGCAGTCGGGACTGAATCGTAGGAGATATAATGAAGTTCGAGTTTTTAACGAATTCTCAAAGGGGTTAGTACACGGGAATTTCTTGAATATATCCCCGGGCAGTTTCTTTTAATATTTCCACATAAATGGGTCCCTATGGATATATGAATTTGGTTATGACCATATTTGGGGCAATCGGGACTGAATCGAAACAGATATAATGAAGTTCGAGTTTTTGACGAATTCTCAAAGGGGTTGGTACACAGGAATTTCATTAAAATTTCCCCGGGCAGTTTCTTTTGATATTTTCACATAAATGGGTCCATATGGATATATGAATTTGATCACGACCATATTTGGGGCAGTCGGGACTGAATAGGAGCAGATATAATGAAGTTCAAGTTTTTGACGAATTCTCAAAGGGGTTAGTACACAGGAATTTCATGAAAATTTCACCCGGAAGTTTCTTTTGATATTTTCACATAAATGGGTCCCTATGGATATATGAATTTGATCACGACCATATTTGGGGCGGTCGGGACTGAATCGTAGCCGATATAATGAAGTTCGAGTTTTTGACGAATTCTCAAAGGGGTTAGTACACAGGAATTTCATGAAAATTTCACCCAGAAGTTTCCTTTGATATTTTCACATAAATGGGTCCCTATGGATATATGAATTTGGTCACGACCATATTGGGGCAGTCGGGACTGAATCGTAGGAGATATAATGAAGTTCGAGTTTTTAACGAATTCTCAAAGGGGTTAGTACACGGGAATTTCTTGAATATATCCCCGGGCAGTTTCTTTTAATATTTCCACATAAATGGGTCCCTATGGATATATGAATTTGGTTACGACCATATTCGGGGCAATCGGGACTGAATCGAAACAGATATAATGAAGTTCGAGTTTTTGACGAATTCTCAAAGGGGTTGGTACACAGGAATTTCATTAAAATTTCCCCGGGCAGTTTCTTTTGATATTTTCACATAAATGGGTCCATATGGATATATGAATTTGATCACGACCATATTTGGGGCAGTCGGGACTGAATAGGAGTAGATATAATGAAGTTCAAGTTTTTGACGAATTCTCAAAGGGGTTAGTACACAGGAATTTCATGAAAATTTCACCCGGAAGTTTCTTTCGATATTTTCACATAAATGGGTCCCTATGGATATATGAATTTGATCACGACCATATTTGGGGCGGTCGGGACTGAATCGTAGCAGATATAATGAAGTTCGAGTTTTTGACGAATTCTTAAAGGGGTTAGTACACAGGAATTTCATGAAAATTTCACCCAGAAGTTTTTTTGATATTTTCACATAAATGGGTCCCTATGGATATATGAATTTGATCACGACCATATTTGGGGCGGTCGGGACTGAATCGTAGCAGATATAATGAAGTTCGAGTTTTTGACGAATTCTCAAAGGGGTTAGTACACAGGAATTTCATGAAAAGTTCACCCAGAAGTTTCCTTTGATATTTTGACATAAATGGGTCCCTATGGATATATGAAATTGGTCACGACCATATTTGGGGCAGTCGGGACTGAATCGTAGGAGATATAATGAAGTTCGAGTTTTTAACGAATTCTCAAAGGGGTTAGTACACGGGAATTTCATGAAAATATCCCCGGGCAGTTTCTTTTGATATTTTCACATAAATGGGTCCATATGGATATATGAATTTGATCACGACCATATTTGGGGCAGTCGGGACTGAATAGGAGCAGTATAATGAAGTTCAAGTTTTTGACGAATTCCCAAAGGGGTGGGTTAGTACACAGGAATTTCATGAAAATTTCACCCAGAAGTTTCTTTTGATATTTTCAAATAAATGGGTCCCTATGGATATATGAATTTGATCACGACCATATTTGGGGCGGTCGGGACTGAATCGTAGCAGATATAATGAAGTTCGAGTTTTTGACGAATTCTCAAAGGGGTTAGTACACAGGAATTTCATGAAAATTTCACCCAGAAGTTTCCTTTGATATTTTCACATAAATGGGTCCCTATGGATATATGAATTTGGTCACGACCATATTTGGGGCAGTCGGGACTGAATCGTAGGAGATATAATGAAGTTCGAGTTTTTAACGAATTCTCAAAGGGGTTAGTACACAGGAATTTCATGAAAATTTCACCCGGAAGTTTCTTTTGATATTTTCACATAAATGGGTCCCTATGGATATATGAATTTGATCACGACCAAATTTGGGGCGGTCGGGACTGAATCGTAGCAGATATAATGAAGTTCGAGTTTTTGACGAATTCTCAAAGGGGTTAGTACACAGGAATTTCATGAAAATTTCACCCAGAAGTTTCCTTTGATATTTTCACATAAATGGGTCCCTATGGATATATGAATTTGGTCACGACCAAATTTGGGGCGGTCGGGACTGAATCGTAGCAGATATAATGAAGTTCGAGTTTTTAACGAATTCTCAAAGGGGTTAGTACACAGTAGTTTCATGAAAATTTCACCGGGAAGTTTCTTTTAATATTTTCACATAAATGGGTCCCTATGGATATATGAATTTGGTCACGACCATATTTGGGGCATCGGGACTGAATCGTAGCAGATATAATGAAGTTCGAGTTTTTGACGAATTCTCAAAAGGGTTAGTACACGGGAATTTCTTGAAAATATCCCCGGGCAGTTTCTTTTGATATTTTCACATAAATGGGTCCATATGGATATATGAATTTGATCACGACCATATTTGGGGCAGTCGGGACTGAATAGGAGCAGTATAATGAAGTTCAAGTTTTTGACGAATTCTCAAAGGGGTTAGTACACAGGAATTTCATGAAAATTTCACCCAGAAGTTTCTTTTGATATTTTCAAATAAATGGGTCCCTATGGATATATGAATTTGATCACGACCATATTTGGGGCGGTCGGGACTGAATCGTAGCAGATATAATGAAGTTCGAGTTTTTGACGAATTCTCAAAGGGGTTAGTACACAGGAATTTCATGAAAATTTCACCCAGAAGTTTCCTTTGATATTTTCACATAAATGGGTCCCTATGGATATATGAATTTGGTCACGACCATATTTGGGGCAGTCGGGACTGAATCGTAGGAGATATAATGAAGTTCGAGTTTTTAACGAATTCTCAAAGGGGTTAGTACACAGGAATTTCATGAAAATTTCACCCGGAAGTTTCTTTTGATATTTTCACATAAATGGGTCCCTATGGATATATGAATTTGATCACGACCAAATTTGGGGCGGTCGGGACTGAATCGTAGCAGATATAATGAAGTTCGAGTTTTTGACGAATTCTCAAAGGGGTTAGTACACAGGAATTTCATGAAAATTTCACCCAGAAGTTTCCTTTGATATTTTCACATAAATGGGTCCCTATGGATATATGAATTTGGTCACGACCATATTTGGGGCAGTCGGGACTGAATCGTAGGAGATATAATGAAGTTCGAGTTTTTAACGAATTCTCAAAGGGGTTAGTACACAGGAATTTCATGAAAATTTCACCCGGAAGTTTCTTTTGATATTTTCACATAAATGGGTCCCTATGGATATATGAATTTGATCACGACCATATTTGGGGCGGTCGGGACTGAATCGTAGCAGATATAATGAAGTTCGAGTTTTTGACGAATTCTCAAAGAGGTTAGTACACAGGAATTTCATGAAAATTTCACCCAGAAGTTTCCTTTGATATTTTCACATAAATGGGTCCCTATGGATATATGAATTTGATCACGACCATATTTGGGGCAGTCGGGACTGAATAGGAGCAGTATAATGAAGTTCAAGTTTTTGACGAATTCTCAAAGGGGTTAGTACACAGGAATTTCATGAAAATTTCACCCGGAAGTTTCTTTTGATATTTTCAAATAAATGGGTCCCTATGGATATATGAATTTGATCACGACCATATTTGGGGCGGTCGGGACTGAATCGTAGCAGATATAATGAAGTTCGAGTTTTTGACGAATTCTCAAAGGGGTTAGTACACAGGAATTTCATGAAAATTTCACCCAGAAGTTTCCTTTGATATTTTCACATAAATGGGTCCCTATGGATATATGAATTTGGTCACGACCATATTTGGGGCAGTCGGGACTGAATCGTAGCAGATATAATGAAGTTCGAGTTTTTGAAGAATTCTCAAAAGGGTTCGTACACGGGAATTTCTTGAAAATATCCCCGGGCAGTTTCTTTTGATATTTTCACATAAATGAGTCCATATGGATATATGAATTTGATCACGACCATATTTGGGGCAGTCGGGACTGAATAGGAGCAGTATAATGAAGTTCAAGTTTTTGACGAATTCTCAAAGGGTAACGTACACAGGAATTTCATGAAAATTTCACCCGGAAGTTTCTTTTGATATTTTCACATAAATGGGTCCCTATGGATATATGAATTTGATCACGACCATATTTGGGGCGGTCGGGACTGAATCGTAGCAGATATAATGAAGTTCGAGTTTTTGACGAATTCTCAAAGGGGTTAGTACACAGGAATTTCATGAAAATTTCACCCAGAAGTTTCTTTTGATATTTTCACATAAATGGGACCCTATGGATATATGAATTTGGTCACGACCATATTTGGGGCAGTCGGGACTGAATCGTAGGAGATATAATGAAGTTCGAGTTTTTAACGAATTCTCAAAGAGGTTAGTACACGGGAATTTCTTGAATATATTTCCGGGCAGTTTCTTTTAATATTTCCACATAAATGGGTCCCTATGGATATATGAATTTGGTTATGACCATATTTGGGGCAATCGGGACTGAATCGAAACAGATATAATGAAGTTCGAGTTTTTGACGAATTCTCAAAGGGGTTGGTACACAGGAATTTCATTAAAATTTCCCCGGGCAGTTTCTTTTGATATTTTCACATAAATGGGTCCATATGGATATATGAATTTGATCACGACCATATTTGGGGCAGTCGGGACTGAATAGGAGCAGATATAATGAAGTTCAAGTTTTTGACGAATTCTCAAAGGGGTTAGTACACAGGAATTTCATGAAAATTTCACCCGGAAGTTTCTTTTGATATTTTCACATAAATGGGTCCCTATGGATATATGAATTTGATCACGACCATATTTGGGGCGGTCGGGACTGAATCGTAGCCGATATAATGAAGTTCGAGTTTTTGACGAATTCTCAAAGGGGTTAGTACACAGGAATTTCATGAAAATTTCACCCAGAAGTTTCCTTTGATATTTTCACATAAATGGGTCCCTATGGATATATGAATTTGGTCACGACCATATTTGGGGCAGTCGGGACTGAATCGTAGGAGATATAATGAAGTTCGAGTTTTTAACGAATTCTCAAAGGGGTTAGTACACAGGAATTTCATGAAAATTTCACCCGGAAGTTTCTTTTGATATTTTCACATAAATGGGTCCCTATGGATATATGAATTTGATCACGACCATATTTGGGGCGGTCGGGACTGAATCGTAGCAGATATAATGAAGTTCGAGTTTTTGACGAATTCTCAAAGAGGTTAGTACACAGGAATTTCATGAAAATTTCACCCAGAAGTTTCCTTTGATATTTTCACATAAATGGGTCCCTATGGATATATGAATTTGGTCACGACCATATTTGGGGCAGTCGGGACTGAATCGTAGGAGATATAATGAAGTTCGAGTTTTTAACGAATTCTCAAAGGGGTTAGTACACAGGAATTTCATGAAAATTTCACCCGGAAGTTTCTTTTGATATTTTCACATAAATGGGTCCCTATGGATATATGAATTTGATCACGACCATATTTGGGGCGGTCGGGACTGAATCGTAGCAGATATAATGAAGTTCGAGTTTTTGACGAATTCTCAAAGGGGTTAGTACACAGGAGTTTCATGAAAATTTCACCGGGAAGTTTCTTTTAATATTTTCACATAAATGGGTCCCTATGGATATATGAATTTGATCACGACCATATTTGGGGCGGTCGGGACTGAATAGGAGCAGTATAATGAAGTTCAAGTTTTTGACGAATTCTCAAAGGGGTTAGTACACAGGAATTTCATGAAAATTTCACCCGGAAGTTTCTTTTGATATTTTCAAATAAATGGGTCCCTATGGATATATGAATTTGATCACGACCATATTTGGGGCGGTCGGGACTGAATCGTAGCAGATATAATGAAGTTCGAGTTTTTGACGAATTCTCAAAGGGGTTAGTACACAGGATTTCATGAAAATTTCACCCAGAAGTTTCCTTTGATATTTTCACATAAATGGGTCCCTATGGATATATGAATTTGGTCACGACCATATTTGGGGCAGTCGGGACTGAATACGAGCAGATATAATGAAGTTCGAGTTTTTGACGAATTCTCAAAGGGGTTAGTACACAGTAGTTTCATGAAAATTTCACCGGGAAGTTTCTTTTAATATTTTCACATAAATGGGTCCCTATGGATATATGAATTTGGTCACGACCATATTTGGGGCATCGGGACTGAATCGTAGCAGATATAATGAAGTTCGAGTTTTTGACGAATTCTCAAAAGGGTTAGTACACGGGAATTTCTTGAAAATATCCCCGGGCAGTTTCTTTTGATATTTTCACATAAATGGGTCCATATGGATATATGAATTTGATCACGACCATATTTGGGGCAGTCGGGACTGAATAGGAGCAGTATAATGAAGTTCAAGTTTTTGACGAATTCTCAAAGGGGTTAGTACACAGGAATTTCATGAAAATTTCACCCGGAAGTTTCTTTTGATATTTTCAAATAAATGGGTCCCTATGGATATATGAATTTGATCACGACCATATTTGGGGCGGTCGGGACTGAATCGTAGCAGATATAATGAAGTTCGAGTTTTTGACGAATTCTCAAAGGGGTACACAGGAATTTCATGAAAATTTCACCCAGAAGTTTCCTTTGATATTTTCACATAAATGGGTCCCTATGGATATATGAATTTGGTCACGACCATATTTGGGGCAGTCGGGACTGAATCGTAGCAGATATAATGAAGTTCGAGTTTTTGAAGAATTCTCAAAAGGGTTCGTACACGGGAATTTCTTGAAAATATCCCCGGGCAGTTTCTTTTGATATTTTCACATAAATGAGTCCATATGGATATATGAATTTGATCACGACCATATTTGGGGCAGTCGGGACTGAATAGGAGCAGTATAATGAAGTTCAAGTTTTTGACGAATTCTCAAAGGGGTTAGTACACAGGAATTTCATGAAAATTTCACCCGGAAGTTTCTTTTGATATTTTCACATAAATGGGTCCCTATGGATATATGAATTTGATCACGACCATATTTGGGGCGGTCGGGACTGAATCGTAGCAGATATAATGAAGTTCGAGTTTTTGACGAATTCTCAAAGGGGTTAGTACACAGGAATTTCATGAAAATTTCACCCAGAAGTTTCTTTTGATATTTTCACATAAATGGGACCCTATGGATATATGAATTTGGTCACGACCATATTTGGGGCAGTCGGGACTGAATCGTAGGAGATATAATGAAGTTCGAGTTTTTAACGAATTCTCAAAGAGGTTAGTACACGGGAATTTCTTGAATATATTTCCGGGCAGTTTCTTTTAATATTTCCACATAAATGGGTCCCTATGGATATATGAATTTGGTTATGACCATATTTGGGGCAATCGGGACTGAATCGAAACAGATATAATGAAGTTCGAGTTTTTGACGAATTCTCAAAGGGGTTGGTACACAGGAATTTCATTAAAATTTCCCCGGGCAGTTTCTTTTGATATTTTCACATAAATGGGTCCATATGGATATATGAATTTGATCACGACCATATTTGGGGCAGTCGGGACTGAATAGGAGCAGATATAATGAAGTTCAAGTTTTTGACGAATTCTCAAAGGGGTTAGTACACAGGAATTTCATGAAAATTTCACCCGGAAGTTTCTTTTGATATTTTCACATAAATGGGTCCCTATGGATATATGAATTTGATCACGACCATATTGGGGCGGTCGGGACTGAATCGTAGCCGATATAATGAAGTTCGAGTTTTTGACGAATTCTCAAAGGGGTTAGTACACAGGAATTTCATGAAAATTTCACCCAGAAGTTTCCTTTGATATTTTCACATAAATGGGTCCCTATGGATATATGAATTTGGTCACGACCTTATTTGGGGCAGTCGGGACTGAATCGTAGGAGATATAATGAAGTTCGAGTTTTTAACGAATTCTCAAAGGGGTTAGTACACGGGAATTTCTTGAATATATCCCCGGGCAGTTTCTTTTAATATTTCCACATAAATGGGTCCCTATGGATATATGAATTTGGTTACGACCATATTTGGGGCAATCGGGACTGAATCGAAACAGATATAATGAAGTTCGAGTTTTTGACGAATTCTCAAAGGGGTTGGTACACAGGAATTTCATTAAAATTTCCCCGGGCAGTTTCTTTTGATATTTTCACATAAATGGGTCCATATGGATATATGAATTTGATCACGACCATATTTGGGGCAGTCGGGACTGAATAGGAGCAGATATAATGAAGTTCAAGTTTTTGACGAATTCTAAAAGGGGTTAGTACATAGGAATTTCATGAAAATTTCACCCGGAAGTTTCTTTTGATATTTTCACATAAATGGGTCCCTATGGATATATGAATTTGATCACGACCATATTTGGGGCGGTCGGGACTGAATCGTAGCAGATATAATGAAGTTCGAGTTTTTGACGAATTCTCAAAGGGGTTAGTACACAGGAATTTCATGAAAATTTCACCCAGAAGTTTCTTTTGATATTTTCACATAAATGGGTCCCTATGGATATATGAATTTGATCACGACCATATTTGGGGCGGTCGGGACTGAATCGTAGCAGATATAATGAAGTTCGAGTTTTTGACGAATTCTCAAAGGGGTTAGTACACAGTAATTTCATGAAAATTTCACCCAGAAGTTTCCTTTGATATTTTGACATAAATGGGTCCCTATGGATATATGAAATTGGTCACGACCATATTTGGGGCAGTCGGGACTGAATCGTAGGAGATATAATGAAGTTCGAGTTTTTCACGAATTCTCAAAGAGGGTTAGTACACGGGAATTTCTTGAATATATCCCCGGGCAGTTTCTTTTAATATTTCCACATAAATGGGTCCCTATGGATATATGAATTTGGTTACGACCATATTTGGGGCAATCGGGACTGAATCGAAACAGATATAATGAAGTTCGAGTTTTTGACGAATTCTCAAAGGGGTTGGTACAGAGGAATTTCATTAAAATTTTCACCCGGAAGTTTCTTTTTATATTTTCACATAAATGGGTCCATATGGATATATGAATTTGATCACGACCATATTTGGGGCAGTCGGGACTGAATAGGAGCAGATATAATGAAGTTCAAGTTTTTGACGAATTCTCAAAGGGGTTAGTACACAGGAATTTCATGAAAATTTCACCCGGAAGTTTCTTTTGATATTTTCACATAAATGGGTCCCTATGGATATATATGAATTTGATCACGACCATATTTGGGGCGGTCGGGACTGAATCGTAGCCGATATAATGAAGTTCGAGTTTTTGACGAATTCTCAAAGGGGTTAGTACACAGGAATTTCATGAAAATTTCACCTTGAAGTTTCCTTTGATATTTTCACATAAATGGGTCCCTATGGATATATGAATTTGGTCACGACCATATTTGGGGCAGTCGGGACTGAATCGTAGGAGATATAATGAAGTTCGAGTTTTTAACGAATTCTCAAAGGGGTTAGTACACGGGAATTTCTTGAATATATCCCCGGGCAGTTTCTTTTAATATTTCCACATAAATGGGTCCCTATGGATATATGAATTTGGTTACGACCATATTTGGGGCAATCGGGACTGAATCGAAACAGATATAATGAAGTTCGAGTTTTTGACGAATTCTCAAAGGGGTTGGTACAGAGGAATTTCATTAAAATTTTCACCCGGAAGTTTCTTTTTATATTTTCACATAAATGGGTCCATATGGATATATGAATTTGATCACGACCATATTTGGGGCAGTCGGGACTGAATAGGAGCAGATATAATGAAGTTCAAGTTTTTGACGAATTCTCAAAGGGGTTAGTACACAGGAATTTCATGAAAATTTCACCCGGAAGTTTCTTTTGATATTTTCACATAAATGGGTCCCTATGGATATATATGAATTTGATCACGACCATATTTGGGGCGGTCGGGACTGAATCGTAGCCGATATAATGAAGTTCGAGTTTTTGACGAATTCTCAAAGGGTTTAGTACACAGGAATTTCATGAAAATTTCACCCAGAAGTTTCCTTTGATATTTTCACATAAATGGGTCCCTATGGATATATGAATTTGGTCACGACCATATTTGGGGCAGTCGGGACTGAATAGTAGGAGATATAATGAAGTTCGAGTTTTTAACGAATTCTCAAAGGGGTTAGTACACGGGAATTTCTTGAATATATCCCCGGGCAGTTTCTTTTAATATTTCCACATAAATGGGTCCCTATGGATATATGAATTTGGTTACGACCATATTTGGGGCAATCGGGACTGAATCGAAACAGATATAATGAAGTTCGAGTTTTTGACGAATTCTCAAAGGGGTTGGTACACAGGAATTTCATTAAAATTTCCCCGGGCAGTTTCTTTTGATATTTTCACATAAATGGGTCCATATGGATATATGAATTTGATCACGACCATATTTGGGGCAGTCGGGACTGAATAGGAGCAGATATAACGAAGTTCAAGTTTTTGACGAATTCTCAAAGGGGTTAGTACACAGGAATTTCATGAAAATTTCACCCGGAAGTTTCTTTTGATATTTTCACATAAATGGGTCCCTATGGATATATGAATTTGATCACGACCATATTTGGGGCGGTCGGGACTGAATCGTAGCAGATATAATGAAGTTCGAGTTTTTGACGAATTCTCAAAGGGGTTAGTACACAGGAATTTCATGAAAATTTCACCCAGAAGTTTCTTTTGATATTTTCACATAAATGGGTCCCTATGGATATATGAATTTGATCACGACCATATTTGGGGCGGTCGGGACTGAATCGTAGCAGATATAATGAAGTTCGAGTTTTTGACGAATTCTCAAAGGGGTTAGTACACAGTAATTTCATGAAAATTTCACCCAGAAGTTTCCTTTGATATTTTGACATAAATGGGTCCCTATGGATATATGAAATTGGTCACGACCATATTTGGGGCAGTCGGGACTGAATCGTAGGAGATATAATGAAGTTCGAGTTTTTCACGAATTCTCAAAGGGGGTTAGTACACGGGAATTTCTTGAATATATCCCCGGGCAGTTTCTTTTAATATTTCCACATAAATGGGTCCCTATGGATATATGAATTTGGTTACGACCATATTTGGGGCAATCGGGACTGAATCGAAACAGATATAATGAAGTTCGAGTTTTTGACGAATTCTCAAAGGGGTTGGTACATAGGAATTTCATTAAAATTTTCTCCCGGAAGTTTCTTTTTATATTTTCACATAAATGGTTCCTATGGATATATGAATTTGCTCACGACCATATTTGGGACGGTCGGGACTGAATCGTAGCAGATATATTGAAGTTCGAGTTTTTGACGAATTCTCAAAGGGGTAAGTACATGGGAATTTCTTGAAAATATCCCCGGGCAGTTTCTTTTGATATTGTCACATAAATGGGTCCCTATGGATATATGAATTTGGTCACGACCATATTTGGGGAAGTCGAGACTGAATACGAGCAGATATAATGAAGTTCGAGTTTTTGACGAATTCTCAAAGGGGTTAGTACACAAGAGTTTCATGAAAATTTCACCGGGAAGTTTCTTTTAATATTTTCACATAAATGGGTCCCTATGGATATATGAATTTGGTCACGACCATATTTGGGGCAGTCGGGACTGAATCGTAGCAGATATAATGAAGTTCGAGTTTTTGACGAATTCTCAAAAGGGTTAGTACACGGGAATTTCTTGAAAATATCCCCGGGCAGTTTCTTTTGATATTTTTACATAAATGGGTCCATATGGATATATGAATTTGATCACGACCATATTTGGGGCAGTCGGGACTGAATAGGAGCAGTATAATGAAGTTCAAGTTTTTGACGAATTCTCAAAGGGGTTAGTACACAGGAATTTCATGAAAATTTCACCCGGAAGTTTCTTTTGATATTTTCACATAAATGGGTCCCTATGGATATATGAATTTGATCACGACCATATTTGGGGCGGTCGGGACTGAATCGTAGCAGATATAATGAAGTTCGAGTTTTTGACGAATTCTCAAAGGGGTTAGTACACAGGAATTTCATGAAAATTTCACCCAGAAGTTTCCTTTGATATTTTCACATAAATGGGTCCCTATGGATATATGAATTTGGTCACGACCATATTTGGGGCAGTCGGGACTGAATCGTAGGAGATATAATGAAGTTCGAGTTTTTAACGAATTCTCAAAGGGGTTAGTACACGGGAATTTCTTGAATATATCCCCGGGCAGTTTCTTTTAATATTTCCACATAAATGGGTCCCTATGGATATATGAATTTGGTTACGACCATATTTGGGGCAATCGGGACTGAATCGAAACATATATAATGAAGTTCGAGTTTTTGACGAATTCTCAAAGGGGTTGGTACACAGGAATTTCATTAAAATTTCCCCGGGAAGTTTCTTTTTATATTTTCACATAAATGGGTCCATATGGATATATGAATTTGATCACGACCATATTTGGGGCAGTCGGGACTGAATAGGAGCAGATATAATGAAGTTCAAGTTTTTGACGAATTCTCAAAGGGGTTAGTACACAGGAATTTCATGAAAATTTCACCCGGAAGTTTCTTTTGATATTTTCACATAAATGGGTCCCTATGGATATATGAATTTGATCACGACCATATTTGGGGCGGTCGGGACTGAATCGTAGCAGATATAATGAAGTTCGAGTTTTTGACGAATTCTCAAAGAGGTTAGTACACAGGAATTTCATGAAAATTTCACCCAGAAGTTTCCTTGATATTTTCACATAAATGGGTCCCTATGGATATATGAATTTGGTCACGACCATATTTGGGGCAGTCGGGACTGAATCGTAGGAGATATAATGAAGTTCGAGTTTTTAACGAATTCTCAAAGGGGTTAGTACACGGGAATTTCTTGAATATAAGCCCGGGCAGTTTCTTTTAATATTTCCACATAAATGGGTCCCTATGGATATATGAATTTGGTTACGACCATATTTGGGGCAATCGGGACTGAATCAAAACAGATATAATGAAGTTCGAGTTTTTGACGAATTCTCAAAGGGGTTGGTACACAGGAATTTCATTAAAATTTCCCCGGGCAGTTTCTTTTGATATTTTCACATAAATGGATCCATATGGATATATGAATTTGATCACGACCATATTTGGGGCAGTCGGGACTGAATAGGAGCAGATATAAAGAAGTTCAAGTTTTTGACGAATTCTCAAAGGGGTTAGTACATAGGAATTTCATGAAAATTTCACCCGGAAGTTTCTTTTGATATTTTCACATAAATGGGTCCCTATGGATATATGAATTTGATCACGACCATATTTGGGGCAGTCGGGACTGAATCGTAGCAGATATAATGAAGTTCGAGTTTTTGACGAATTCTCAAAGGGGTTTGTACACGGGAATTTCTTGAATATATCCCCGGGCAGTTTCTTTTAATATTTCCACATAAATTGGTCCCTATGGATATATGAATTTGGTGACGACCATATTTGGGGCAATCGGGACTGAATCGAAACAGATATAATGAAGTTCGAGTTTTTGACGAATTCTCAAAGGGGTTGGTACACAGGAATTTCATTAAAATTTCACCCGGAAGTTTCTTTTTATATTTTCACATAAATGGGTCCCTATGGATATATGAATTTGCTCACGACCATATTTGGGGCGGTCGGGACTGAATCGTAGCAGATATAATGAAGTTCTAGTTTTTGACGAATTCTCAAAGGGGTTAGTACAAGGGAATTTCTTGAAAATATCCCCGGGCAGTTTCTTTTGATATTTTCACATAAATGGGTCCCTATGGATATATGAATTTGGTCACGACCATATTTGGGGCAGTCGGGACTGAATACGAGCAGATATAATGAAGTTCGAGTTTTTGACGAATTTTCAAAGGGGTTAGTACACAAGAGTTTCATGAAAATTTCACCGGGAAGTTTCTTTTGATATTTTCACATAAATGGGTCCCTATGGATATATGAATTTGGTCACGACCATATTTGGGGCAGTCGGGACTGAATCGTAGGAGATATAATGAAGTTCGAGTTTTTAACGAATTCTCAAAGGGGTTAGTACACGGGAATTTCTTGAATATATCCCCAGGCAGTTTCTTTTAATATTTCCACATAAATGGGTCCCTATGGATATATGAATTTGGTTACGACCATATTTGGGGCAATCGGGACTGAATCGAAACAGATATAATGAAGTTCGAGTTTTTGACGAATTCTCAAAGGGGTTGGTACACAGGAATTTCTTTAGAATTTCCCCGGGCAGTTTCTTTTGATATTTTCACATAAATGGGTCCATATGGATATATGAATTTGATCACGACCATATTTGGGGCAGTCGGGACTGAATAGGAGCAGATATAATGAAGTTCAAGTTTTTGACGAATTCTCAAAGGGGTTAGCACACAGGAATTTCATGAAAATTTCACCCGGAAGTTTCTTTTGATATTTTCACATAAATGGGTCCCTATGGATATATGAATTTTATCACGACCATATTTGGGGCAGTCGGGACTGAATCGTAGCAGATATAATGAAGTTCGAGTTTTTGACGAATTCTCAAAGGGGTTAGTACACAGGAATTTCATGAAAATTTCACCCAGAAGTTTCCTTTGATATTTTCACATAAATGGGTCTCTATGGATATATGAATTTGGTCACGACCATATTTGGGGCAGTCGGGACTGAATCGTAGGAGATATAATGAAGTTCGAGTTTTTAACGAATTCTCAAAGGGGTTAGTACACGGGAATTTCTTGAATATATCCCCGGGCAGTTTCTTTTAATATTTCCTCATAAATGGGTCCCTATGGATATATGAATTTGGTTACGACCATATTTGGGGCAATCGGGACTGAATCGAAACAGATATAATGAAGTTCGAGTTTTTGACGAATTCTCAAAGGGGTTGGTACACAGGAATTTCATTAAAATTTCACCCGGAAGTTTCTTTTTATATTTTCACATAAATGGCTCCCTATGGATATATGAATTTGCTCACGACCATATTTGGGGCGGTCGGGACTGAATCGTAGTAGATATAATGAAGTTCGAGTTTTTGACGAATTCTCAAAGGGGTTAGTACATGGGAATTTCTTGAAAATATCCCCGGGCAGTTTCTTTTGATATTTTCACATAAATGGGTCCCTATGGATATATGAATTTGGTCACGACCATATTTGGGGCAGTCGGGACTGAATACGAGCAGATATAATGAAGTTCGAGTTTTTGACGAATTCTCAAAGGTGTTAGTACACAGGAGTTTCATGAAAATTTCACCGGGAAGTTTCTTTTGATATTATCACATAAATGGGTCCTTATGGATATATGAATTTGGTTACGACCATATTCGGGGCAATCGGGACTGAATCGAAACAGATATAATGAAGTTCGAGTTTTTGACGAATTCTCAAAGGGGTTAGTACACAGGAATTTCATGAAAATTTCACCCAGAAGTTTCCTTTGATATTTTCACATAAATGGGTCCCTATGGATATATGAATTTGATCACGACCATATTTGGGGCAGTCGGGACTGAATCGTAGCAGATATAATGAAGTTCGAGTTTTTGACGAATTCTCAAAGGGGTTAGTACATGGGAATTTCTTGAAAATATCCCCGGGCAGTTTCTTTTGATATTTTCACATAAATGGGTCCCTATGGATATATGAATTTGGTCACGACCATATTTGGGGCAGTCAGGACTGAATCGTAGGAGATATAATGAAGTTCGAGTTTTTAACGAATTCTCAAAGGGGTTAGTACACGGGAATTTCTTGAATATATCCCCGGGCAGTTTCTTTTAATATTTCCTCATAAATGGGTCCCTATGGATATATGAATTTGGTTACGACCATATTTGGGGCAATCGGGACTGAATCGAAACAGATATAATGAAGTTCGAGTTTTTGACGAATTCTCAAAGGGGTTGGTACACAGGAATTTCATTAAAATTTCACCTGGAAGTTTCTTTTTATATTTTCACATAAATGGCTCCCTATGGATATATGAATTTGCTCACGACCATATTTGGGGCGGTCGGGACTGAATCGTAGTAGATATAATGAAGTTCGAGTTTTTGACGAATTCTCAAAGGGGTTAGTACATGGGAATTTCTTGAAAATATCCCCGGGCAGTTTCTTTTGATATTTTCACATAAATTGGTCCCTATGGATATATGAATTTGGTCACGACCATATTTGGGGCAGTCGGGACTGAATACGAGCAGATATAATGAAGTTCGAGTTTTTGACGAATTCTCAAAGGTGTTAGTACACAGGAGTTTCATGAAAATTTCACCGGGAAGTTTCTTTTGATATTTTCACATAAATGGGTCCTTATGGATATATGAATTTGGTTACGACCATATTCGGGGCAATCGGGACTGAATCGAAACAGATATAATGAAGTTCGAGTTTTTGACGAATTCTCAAAGGGGTTAGTACACAGGAATTTCATGAAAATTTCACCCAGAAGTTTCCTTTGATATTTTCACATAAATGGGTCCCTATGGATATATGAATTTGATCACGACCATATTTGGGGCAGTCGGGACTGAATCGTAGCAGATATAATGAAGTTCGAGTTTTTGACGAATTCTCAAAGGGGTTAGTACATGGGAATTTCTTGAAAATATCCCCGGGCAGTTTCTTTTGATATTTTCACATAAATGGGTCCCTATGGATATATGAATTTGGTCACGACCATATTTGGGGCAGTCGGGACTGAATACGAGCAGATATAATGAAGTTCGAGTTTTTGACGAATTCTCAAAGGGGTTAGTACACATGAGTTTCATGAAAATTTCACCGGGGAGTTTCTTTTAATATTTTCACATAAATGGGTCCCTCTGGATATATGAATTTGGTCACGACCATATTTGGGGCAGTCGGGACTGAATTGTAGCAGATATAATGAAGTTCGAGTTTTTGACGAATTCTCAAAGGGGTTAGTACACAATAGTTTCATGAAAATTTCACCGGGAAGTTTCTTTTGATATTTTCACATAATTGGGTCCTTATGGATATATGAATTTGGTCACGACCATATTTGGGGCAGTCGGGACTGAATACAAGCAGATATAATGAAGTTCGAGTTTTTGACGAATTCTCAAAGGGGTTAGTACACAAGAGTTTCATGAAAATTTCACCGGGAAGTTTCTTTTGATATTTTCACATAAATGGGTCCTTATGGATATATGAATTTGGTTACGACCATATTTGGGGCAATCGGGACTGAATCGATACAGATATAATGAAGTTCGAGTTTTTGACGAATTCTCAAAGGGGTTAGTACACAGGAATTTCATGAAAATTTCACCCAGAAGTTTCCTTTGATATTTTCACATAAATGGGTCCCTATGGATATATGAATTTGATCACGACCATATTTGGGGCAGTCGGGACTGAATCGTAGCAGATATAATGAAGTTCGAGTTTTTGACGAATTCTCAAAGGGGTTAGTACATGGGAATTTCTTGAAAATATCCCCGGGCAGTTTCTTTTGATATTTTCACATAAATGGGTCCCTATGGATATATGAATTTGGTCACAACCATATTTTGGGCAGTCGGGACTGAATACGAGCAGATATAATGAAGTTCGAGTTTTTGACGAATTCTCAAAGGGGTTAGTACACAGGAGTTTCATGAAAATTTCACCGGGGAGTTTCTTTTAATACTTTCACATAAATGGGTCCCTCTGAATATATGAATTTGGTCACGACCATATTTGGGGCAGTCGGGACTGAATCGTAGCAGATATAATGAAGTTCGAGTTTTTGACGAATTCTCAAAGGGGTTAGTACACAGGAGTTTCATGAAAATTTCACCCAGAAGTTTCTTTTAATATTTTCACATAAATGGGTCCCTATGGATATATGAATTTGGTCACGACCATATTTGGGGCAGTCGGGACTGAATCGTAGCAGATATAATGAAGTTCGAGTTTTTGACGAATTCTCAAAGGGGTTAGTACACGGGAATTTCTTGAAAATATCCCCGGGCAGTTTCTTTTGATATTTTCACATAAATGGGTCCCTATGGATATATGAATTTGGTCACGACCATATTTGGGGCAGTCGGGCCTGAATACGAGCAGATATAATGAAGTTCGAGTTTTTGACGAATTCTCAAAGGGGTTAGTACACAGGAGTTTCATGAAAATTTCACCGGGGAGTTTCTTTTAATATTTTCACATAAATGGGTCCCTCTGGATATATGAATTTGGTCACGACCATATTTGGGGCGGTCGGGACTGAATCGTAGCAGATATAATGAAGTTCGAGTTTTTGACGAATTTTCAAAGGGGTTAGTACACAATAGTTTCATGAAAATTTCACCGGGAAGTTTCTTTTGATATTTTCACATAAATGGGTCCTTATGGGTATATGAATTTGGTCACGACCATATTTGGGGCAGTCGGGACTGAATACGAGCAGATATAATGAAGTTCGAGTTTTTGACGAATTCTCAAAGGGGTTAGTACACAAGAGTTTCATGAAAATTTCACCGGGATGTTTCTTTTGATATTTTCACATAAATGGGTCCTTATGGATATATGAATTTGGTTACGACCATATTTGGGGCAATCGGGACTGAATCGATACAGATATAATGAAGTTCGAGTTTTTGACGAATTCTCAAAGGGGTTAGTACACAGGAATTTCATGAAAATTTCACCCAGAAGTTTCCTTTGATATTTTCACATAAATGGGTCCCTATGGATATATGAATTTGATCACGACCATATTTGGGGCAGTCGGGACTGAATCGTAGCAGATATAATGAAGTTCTAGTTTTTGACGAATTCTCAAAGGGGTTAGTACAAGGGAATTTCTTGAAAATATCCCCGGGCAGTTTCTTTTGATATTTTCACATAAATGGGTCCCTATGGATATATGAATTTGGTCACGACCATATTTGGGGCAGTCGGGACTGAATACGAGCAGATATAATGAAGTTCGAGTTTTTGACGAATTTTCAAAGGGTTAGTACACAAGAGTTTCATGAAAATTTCACCGGGAAGTTTCTTTTGATATTTTCACATAAATGGGTCCCTATGGATATATGAATTTGGTCACGACCATATTTGGGGCAGTCAAGACTGAATCGTAGGAGATATAATGAAGTTCGAGTTTTTAACGAATTCTCAAAGGGTTAGTACACGGGAATTTCTTGAATATATCCCCAGGCAGTTTCTTTTAATATTTCCACATAAATGGGTCCCTATGGATATATGAATTTGGTTACGACCATATTTGGGGCAATCGGGACTGAATCGAAACAGATATAATGAAGTTCGAGTTTTTGACGAATTCTCAAAGGGGTTGGTACACAGGAATTTCTTTAGAATTTCCCCGGGCAGTTTCTTTTGATATTTTCACATAAATGGGTCCATATGGATATATGAATTTGATCACGACCATATTTGGGGCAGTCGGGACTGAATAGGAGCAGATATAATGAAGTTCAAGTTTTTGACGAATTCTCAAAGGGGTTAGTACACAGGATTTTCATGAAAATTTCACCCGGAAGTTTCTTTTGATATTTTCACATAAATGGGTCCCTATGGATATATGAATTTGATCACAACCATATTTGGGGCGGTCGGGACTGAATCGTAGCAGATATAATGAAGTTCGAGTTTTTGACGAATACTCAAAGGGGTTAGTACACAGGAATTTCATGAAAATTTCACCCAGAAGTTTCCTTTGATATTTTCATATAAATGGGTCCCTATGGATATATGAATTTGGTCACGACCATATTTGGGGCAGTCGGGACTGAATCGTAGCAGATATAATGAAGTTCTAGTTTTTGACGAATTCTCAAAGGGGTTAGTACAAGGGAATTTCTTGAAAATATCCCCGGGCAGTTTCTTTTGATATTTTCACATAAATGGGTCCCTATGGATATATGAATTTGGTCACGACCATATTTGGGGCAGTCGGGACTGAATACGAGCAGATATAATGAAGTTCGAGTTTTTGACGAATTTTCAAAGGGTTAGTACACAAGAGTTTCATGAAAATTTCACCGGGAAGTTTCTTTTGATATTTTCACATAAATGGGTCCCTATGGATATATGAATTTGGTCACGACCATATTTGGGGCAGTCAAGACTGAATCGTAGGAGATATAATGAAGTTCGAGTTTTTAACGAATTCTCAAAGGGTTAGTACACGGGAATTTCTTGAATATATCCCCAGGCAGTTTCTTTTAATATTTCCACATAAAT
This sequence comes from Daucus carota subsp. sativus, assembly GCF_001625215.2. NCBI lineage: Eukaryota > Viridiplantae > Streptophyta > Magnoliopsida > Apiales > Apiaceae > Daucus > Daucus carota. Next base: position 85,015 of record NC_030383.2, read on the forward strand.
GGGTCCCTATGGATATATGAATTTGGTTACGACCATATTTGGGGCAATCGGGACTGAATCGAAACAGATATAATGAAGTTCGAGTTTTTGACGAATTCTCAAAGGGGTTGGTACACAGGAATTTCTTTAGAATTTCCCCGGGCAGTTTCTTTTGATATTTTCACATAAATGGGTCCATATGGATATATGAATTTGATCACGACCATATTTGGGGCAGTCGGGACTGAATAGGAGCAGATATAATGAAGTTCAAGTTTTTGACGAATTCTCAAAGGGGTTAGTACACAGGATTTTCATGAAAATTTCACCCGGAAGTTTCTTTTGATATTTTCACATAAATGGGTCCCTATGGATATATGAATTTGATCACAACCATATTTGGGGCGGTCGGGACTGAATCGTAGCAGATATAATGAAGTTCGAGTTTTTGACGAATACTCAAAGGGGTTAGTACACAGGAATTTCATGAAAATTTCACCCAGAAGTTTCCTTTGATATTTTCATATAAATGGGTCCCTATGGATATATGAATTTGGTCACGACCATATTTGGGGCAGTCGGGACTGAATCGTAGGAGATATAATGAAGTTCGAGTTTTTAACGAATTCTCAAAGGGGTTAGTACACGGGAATTTCTTGAAAATATCCCCGGGCAGTTTCTTTTGATATTTTCACATAAATGGTTCCCTATGGATATATGAATTTGGTCACGACCATATTTGGGGCAGTCGGGACTGAATACGAGCAGATATAATGAAGTTCGAGTTTTTGACGAATTCTCAAAGGGGTTAGTACACATGAGTTTCATGAAAATTTCACCGGGGAGTTTCTTTTAATATTTTCACATAAATGGGTCCCTCTGGATATATGAATTTGGTCACGACCATATTTGGGGCAGTCGGGACTGAATCGTAGCAGATATAATGAAGTTCGAGTTTTTGACGAATTCTCAAAGGGGTTAGTACACAATAGTTTCATGAAAATTTCACCGGGAAGTTTCTTTTGATATTTTCACATAATTGGGTCCTTATTGATATATGAATTTGGTCACGACCATATTTGGGGCAGTCGGGACTGAATACAAGCAGATATAATGAAGTTCGAGTTTTTGACGAATTCTCAAAGGGGTTAGTACACAAGAGTTTCATGAAAATTTCACCGGGAAGTTTCTTTTGATATTTTCACATAAATGGGTCCTTATGGATATATGAATTTGGTTACGACCATATTTGGGGCAATCGGGACTGAATCGATACAGATATAATGAAGTTCGAGTTTTTGACGAATTCTCAAAGGGGTTAGTACACATGAATTTCATGAAAATTTCACCCAGAAGTTTCCTTTGATATTTTCACATAAATGGGTCCCTATGGATATATGAATTTGATCACGACCATATTTGGGGCAGTCGGGACTGAATCGTAGCAGATATAATGAAGTTCAAGTTTTTGACGAATTCTCAAAGGGGTTAGTACACAGGAATTTCATGAAACTTTCACCCGGAAGTTTCTTTTGATATTTTCACATAAATGGGTCCCTATGGATATATGAATTTGATCACGACCATATTTGGGGCGGTCGGGACTGAATCGTAGCAGATATAATGAAGTTCGAGTTTTTGACGAATTCTCAAAGGGGTTAGTACACAGGAATTTCATGAAAATTTCACCCAGAAGTTTCCTTTGATATTTTCATATAAATGGGTCCCTATGGATATATCAATTTGGTCACGACCATATTTGGGGCAGTCGGGACTGAATCGTAGGAGATATAATGAAGTTCGAGTTTTTAACGAATTCTCAAAGGGGTTAGTACACGGGAATTTCTTGAATATATCCCCGGGCAGTTTCTTTTAATATTTCCTCATAAATGGGTCCCTATGGATATATGAATTTGGTTACGACCATATTTGGGGCAATCGGGACTGAATCGAAACAGATATAATGAAGTTCGAGTTTTTGACGAATTCTCAAAGGGGTTGGTACACAGGAATTTCATTAAAATTTCACCCGGAAGTTTCTTTTTATATTTTCACATAAATGGCTCCCTATGGATATATGAATTTGCTCACGACCATATTTGGGGCGGTCGGGACTGAATCGTAGTAGATATAATGAAGTTCGAGTTTTTGACGAATTCTCAAAGGGGTTAGTACATGGGAATTTCTTGAAAATATCCCCGGGCAGTTTCTTTTGATATTTTCACATAAATGGGTCCCTATGGATATATGAATTTGGTCACGACCATATTTGGGGCAGTCGGGACTGAATACGAGCAGATATAATGAAGTTCGAGTTTTTGACGAATTCTCAAAGGTGTTAGTACACAGGAGTTTCATGAAAATTTCAACGGGAAGTTTCTTTTGATATTTTCACATAAATGGGTCCTTATGGATATATGAATTTGGTTACGACCATATTCGGGGCAATCGGGACTGAATCGAAACAGATATAATGAAGTTCGAGTTTTTGACGAATTCTCAAAGGGGTTAGTACACAGGAATTTCATGAAAATTTCACCCAGAAGTTTCCTTTGATATTTTCACATAAATGGGTCCCTATGGATATATGAATTTGATCACGATCATATTTGGGGCAGTCGGGACTGAATCGTAGCAGATATAATGAAGTTCGAGTTTTTGACGAATTCTCAAAGGGGTTAGTACATGGGAATTTCTTGAAAATATCCCCGGGCAGTTTCTTTTGATATTTTCACATAAATGGGTCCCTATGGATATATGAATTTGGTTACGACCATATTTGGGGCAGTCAGGACTGAATACGAGCAGATATAATGAAGTTCGAGTTTTTGACGAATTCTCAAAGGTGTTAGTACACATGAGTTTCATGAAAATTTCACCGGGGAGTTTCTTTTAATATTTTCACATAAATGGGTCCCTCTGGATATATGAATTTGGTCACGACCATATTTGGGGCAGTCGGGACTGAATCGTAGCAGATATAATGAAGTTCGAGTTTTTGACGAATTCTCAAAGGGGTTATTACACAATAGTTTCATGAAAATTTCACCGGGAAGTTTCTTTTGATATTTTCACATAATTGGGTCCTTATGGATATATGAATTTGGTCACGACCATATTTGGGGCAGTCGGGACTGAATACAAGCAGATATAATGAAGTTCGAGTTTTTGACGAATTCTCAAAGGAGTTAGTACACAAGAGTTTCATGAAAATTTCACCGGGAAGTTTCTTTTGATATTTTCACATAAATGGGTCCTTATGGATATATGAATTTGGTTACGACCATATTTGGGGCAATCGGGACTGAATCGATACAGATATAATGAAGTTCGAGTTTTTGACGAATTCTCAAAGGGGTTAGTACACATGAATTTCATGAAAATTTCACCCAGAAGTTTCCTTTGATATTTTCACATAAATGGGTCCCTATGGATATATGAATTTGATCACGACCATATTTGGGGCAGTCGGGACTGAATCGTAGCAGATATAATGAAGTTCAAGTTTTTGACGAATTCTCAAAGGGGTTAGTACACAGGAATTTCATGAAAATTTCACCCGGAAGTTTCTTTTGATATTTTCACATAAATGGGTCCCTATGGATATATGAATTTGATCACGACCATATTTGGGGCGGTCGGGACTGAATCGTAGCAGATATAATGAAGTTCGAGTTTTTGACGAATTCTCAAAGGGGTTAGTACACAGGAATTTCATGAAAATTTCACCCAGAAGTTTCCTTTGATATTTTCATATAAATGGGTCCCTATGGATATATGAATTTGGTCACGACCATATTTGGGGCAGTCGGGACTGAATCGTAGGAGATATAATGAAGTTCGAGTTTTTAACGAATTCTCAAAGGGGTTAGTACACGGGAATTTCTTGAATATATCCCCGGGCAGTTTCTTTTAATATTTCCTCATAAATGGGTCCCTATGGATATATGAATTTGGTTACGACCATATTTGGGGCAATCGGGACTGAATCGAAACAGATATAATGAAGTTCGAGTTTTTGACGAATTCTCAAAGGGGTTGGTACACAGGAATTTCATTAAAATTTCACCCGGAAGTTTCTTTTTATATTTTCACATAAATGGCTCCCTATGGATATATGAATTTGCTCACGACCATATTTGGGGCGGTCGGGACTGAATCGTAGTAGATATAATGAAGTTCGAGTTTTTGACGAATTCTCAAAGGGGTTAGTACATGGGAATTTCTTGAAAATATCCCCGGGCAGTTTCTTTTGATATTTTCACATAAATGGGTCCCTATGGATATATGAATTTGGTCACGACCATATTTGGGGCAGTCGGGACTGAATACGAGCAGATATAATGAAGTTCGAGTTTTTGACGAATTCTCAAAGGTGTTAGTACACAGGAGTTTCATGAAAATTTCAACGGGAAGTTTCTTTTGATATTTTCACATAAATGGGTCCTTATGGATATATTAAATTGGTGACGACCATATTCGGGGCAATCGGGACTGAATCGAAACAGATATAATGAAGTTCGAGTTTTTGACGAATTCTCAAAGGGGTTAGTACACAGGAATTTCATGAAAATTTCACCCAGAAGTTTCCTTTGATATTTTCACATAAATGGGTCCCTATGGATATATGAATTTGATCACGACCATATTTGGGGCAGTCGGGACTGAATCGTAGCAGATATAATGAAGTTCGAGTTTTTGACGAATTCTCAAAGGGGTTAGTACATGGGAATTTCTTGAAAATATCCCCGGGCAGTTTCTTTTGATATTTTCACATAAATGGGTCCCTATGGATATATGAATTTGGTCACGACCATATTTGGGGCAGTCGGGACTGAATACGAGCAGATATAATGAAGTTCGAGTTTTTGACGAATTCTCAAAGGTGTTAGTACACATGAGTTTCATGAAAATTTCACCGGGGAGTTTCTTTTAATATTTTCACATAAATGGGTCCCTCTAGATATATGAATTTGGTCACGACCATATTTGGGGCAGTCGGGACTGAATCGTAGCAGATATAATGAAGTTCGAGTTTTTGACGAATTCTCAAAGGGGTTAGTACACAATAGTTTCATGAAAATTTCACCGGGAAGTTTCTTTTGATATTTTCACATAATTGGGTCCTTATGGATATATGAATTTGGTCACGACCATATTTGGGGCAGTCGGGACTGAATACAAGCAGATATAATGAAGTTCGAGTTTTTGACGAATTCTCAAAGGGGTTAGTACACAAGAGTTTCATGAAAATTTCACCGGGAAGTTTCTTTTGATATTTTCACATAAATGGGTCCTTATGGATATATGAATTTGGTTACGACCATATTTGGGGCAATCGGGACTAAATCGATACAGATATAATGAAGTTCGAGTTTTTGACGAATTCTCAAAGGGGTTAGTACACAGGAATTTCATGAAAATTTCACCCAGAAGTTTCCTTTGATATTTTCACATAAATGGGTCCCTATGGATATATGAATTTGATCACGACCATATTTGGGGCAGTCGGGACTGAATCGTAGCAGATATAATGAAGTTCTAGTTTTTGACGAATTCTCAAAGGGGTTAGTACAAGGGAATTTCTTGAAAATATCCCCGGGCAGTTTCTTTTGATATTTTCACATAAATGGGTCCCTATGGATATATGAATTTGGTCACGACCATATTTGGGGCAGTCGGGACTGAATACGAGCAGATATAATGAAGTTCGAGTTTTTGACGAATTTTCAAAGGGGTTAGTACACAAGAGTTTCATGAAAATTTCACCGGGAAGTTTCTTTTGATATTTTCACATAAATGGGTCCCTATGGATATATGAATTTGGTCACGACCATATTTGGGGCAGTCAAGACTGAATCGTAGGAGATATAATGAAGTTCGAGTTTTTAACGAATTCTCAAAGGGGTTAGTACACGGGAATTTCTTGAATATATCCCCAGGCAGTTTCTTTTAATATTTCCACATAAATGGGTCCCTATGGATATATGAATTTGGTTACGACCATATTTGGGGCAATCGGGACTGAATCGAAACAGATATAATGAAGTTCGAGTTTTTGACGAATTCTCAAAGGGGTTGGTACACAGGAATTTCTTTAGAATTTCCCCGGGCAGTTTCTTTTGATATTTTCACATAAATGGGTCCATATGGATATATGAATTTGATCACGACCATATTTGGGGCAGTCGGGACTGAATAGGAGCAGATATAATGAAGTTCAAGTTTTTGACGAATTCTCAAAGGGGTTAGTACACAGGAATTTCATGAAAATTTCACCCGGAAGTTTCTTTTGATATTTTCACATTAATGGGTCCCTATGGATATATGAATTTGATCACGACCATATTTGGGGCGGTCGGGACTGAATCGTAGCAGATATAATGAAGTTCGAGTTTTTGACGAATTCTCAAAGGGGTTAGTACACAGGAATTTCATGAAAATTTCACCCAGAAGTTTCCTTTGATATTTTCATATAAATGGGTCCCTATGGATATATGAATTTGGTCACGACCATATTTGGGGCAGTCGGGACTGAATCGTAGGAGATATAATGAAGTTCGAGTTTTTAACGAATTCTCAAAGGGGTTAGTACACGGGAATTTCTTGAATATATCCCCGGGCAGTTTCTTTTAATATTTCCTCATAAATGGGTCCCTATGGATATATGAATTTGGTTACGACCATATTTGGGGCAATCGGGACTGAATCGAAACAGATATAATGAAGTTCGAGTTTTTGACGAATTCTCAAAGGGGTTGGTACACAGGAATTTCATTAAAATTTCACCCGGAAGTTTCTTTTTATATTTTCACATAAATGGCTCCCTATGGATATATGAATTTGCTCACGACCATATTTGGGGCGGTCGGGACTGAATCGTAGTAGATATAATGAAGTTCGAGTTTTTGACGAATTCTCAAAGGGGTTAGTACATGGGAATTTCTTGAAAATATCCCCGGGCAGTTTCTTTTGATATTTTCACATAAATGGGTCCCTATGGATATATGAATTTGGTCACGACCATATTTGGGGCAGTCGGGACTGAATACGAGCAGATATAATGAAGTTCGAGTTTTTGACGAATTCTCAAAGGGGTTAGTACACATGAGTTTCATGAAAATTTCACCGGGGAGTTTCTTTTAATATTTTCACATAAATGGGTCCCTCTGGATATATGAATTTGGTCACGACCATATTTGGGGCAGTCGGGACTGAATCGTAGCAGATATAATGAAGTTCGAGTTTTTGACGAATTCTCAAAGGGGTTAGTACACAATAGTTTCATTAAAATTTCACCCGGAAGTTTCTTTTTATATTTTCACATAAATGGCTCCCTATGGATATATGAATTTGCTCACGACCATATTTGGGGCGGTCGGGACTGAATCGTAGTAGATATAATGAAGTTCGAGTTTTTGACGAATTCTCAAAGGGGTTAGTACATGGGAATTTCTTGAAAATATCCCCGGGCAGTTTCTTTTGATATTTTCACATAAATGGGTCCCTATGGATATATGAATTTGGTCACGACCATATTTGGGGCAGTCGGGACTGAATACGAGCAGATATAATGAAGTTCGAGTTTTTGACGAATTCTCAAAGGTGTTAGTACACAGGAGTTTCATGAAAATTTCAACGGGAAGTTTCTTTTGATATTTTCACATAAATGGGTCCTTATGGATATATGAATTTGGTTACGACCATATTCGGGGCAATCGGGACTGAATCGAAACAGATATAATGAAGTTCGAGTTTTTGACGAATTCTCAAAGGGGTTAGTACACAGGAATTTCATGAAAATTTCACCCGGAAGTTTCCTTTGATATTTTCACATAAATGGGTCCCTATGGATATATGAATTTGATCACGACCATATTTGGGGCAGTCGGGACTGAATCGTAGCAGATATAATGAAGTTCTAGTTTTTGACGAATTCTCAAAGGGGTTAGTACAAGGGAATTTCTTGAAAATATCCCCGGGCAGTTTCTTTTGATATTTTCACATAAATGGGTCCCTATGGATATATGAATTTGGTCACGACCATATTTGGGGCAGTCGGGACTGAATACGAGCAGATATAATGAAGTTCGAGTTTTTGACGAATTCTCAAAGGTGTTAGTACACAGGAGTTTCATGAAAATTTCAACGGGAAGTTTCTTTTGATATTTTCACATAAATGGGTCCTTATGGATATATGAATTTGGTTACGACCATATTCGGGGCAATCGGGACTGAATCGAAACAGATATAATGAAGTTCGAGTTTTTGACGAATTCTCAAAGGGGTTGGTACACAGGAATTTCATTAAAATTTCACCCGGAAGTTTCTTTTTATATTTTCACATAAATGGCTCCCTATGGATATATGAATTTGCTCACGACCATATTTGGGGCGGTCGGGACTGAATCGTAGTAGATATAATGAAGTTCGAGTTTTTGACGAATTCTCAAAGGGGTTAGTACATGGGAATTTCTTGAAAATATCCCCGGGCAGTTTCTTTTGATATTTTCACATAAATGGGTCCCTATGGATATATGAATTTGGTCACGACCATATTTGGGGCAGTCGGGACTGAATACGAGCAGATATAATGAAGTTCGAGTTTTTGACGAATTCTCAAAGGGGTTAGTACACATGAGTTTCATGAAAATTTCACCGGGGAGTTTCTTTTAATATTTTCACATAAATGGGTCCCTCTGGATATATGAATTTGGTCACGACCATATTTGGGGCAGTCGGGACTGAATCGTAGCAGATATAATGAAGTTCGAGTTTTTGACGAATTCTCAAAGGGGTTAGTACACAATAGTTTCATTAAAATTTCACCCGGAAGTTTCTTTTTATATTTTCACATAAATGGCTCCCTATGGATATATGAATTTGCTCACGACCATATTTGGGGCGGTCGGGACTGAATCGTAGTAGATATAATGAAGTTCGAGTTTTTGACGAATTCTCAAAGGGGTTAGTACATGGGAATTTCTTGAAAATATCCCCGGGCAGTTTCTTTTGATATTTTCACATAAATGGGTCCCTATGGATATATGAATTTGGTCACGACCATATTTGGGGCAGTCGGGACTGAATACGAGCAGATATAATGAAGTTCGAGTTTTTGACGAATTCTCAAAGGTGTTAGTACACAGGAGTTTCATGAAAATTTCAACGGGAAGTTTCTTTTGATATTTTCACATAAATGGGTCCTTATGGATATATGAATTTGGTTACGACCATATTCGGGGCAATCGGGACTGAATCGAAACAGATATAATGAAGTTCGAGTTTTTGACGAATTCTCAAAGGGGTTAGTACACAGGAATTTCATGAAAATTTCACCCGGAAGTTTCCTTTGATATTTTCACATAAATGGGTCCCTATGGATATATGAATTTGATCACGACCATATTTGGGGCAGTCGGGACTGAATCGTAGCAGATATAATGAAGTTCTAGTTTTTGACGAATTCTCAAAGGGGTTAGTACAAGGGAATTTCTTGAAAATATCCCCGGGCAGTTTCTTTTGATATTTTCACATAAATGGGTCCCTATGGATATATGAATTTGGTCACGACCATATTTGGGGCAGTCGGGACTGAATACGAGCAGATATAATGAAGTTCGAGTTTTTGACGAATTCTCAAAGGTGTTAGTACACAGGAGTTTCATGAAAATTTCAACGGGAAGTTTCTTTTGATATTTTCACATAAATGGTGAAATTACACACCTAGAGGGGGGGTGAATAGGTGTTATGGCTAATATACCCGATTTTTATAAGTTACCGAATAATTAATCTGTCAAAGACAGCCTGCTGTTAATTTTCAGAGTAAACTGTTAGCCTGCTAATAAGATAAATGCAATGCAGATAATGTAAAGCAGTATGCTAGCAACACCAAGAATTTTAGCCAGGTTCGACCCCTAACCCTAATGGTCTACGTCCTGGTCCCCTACCAACTGGTAAGAGATTATATTATTAATCAATAATATCAACGATTACAAGATTCAATAATATAACTCCCTTTCTCCCTTGTTCCTGTTATCAGCCTGCTGAAACCCTTGAACCACGAACCAAAAGCCTACCAAGACCTATACTTCCCAAGTATATTCTCCAAGCTAACTAGTCCCCTTGTTCCCTTGTTTCACAAGCTCGATACACAGCAACAAAACATTACACCTTGAACAATACAATGAATAAGTGTAATACAACCGAAACTATGAACTCTCAATATAGATATATATACGAATATAAGCACTAGAGCTCAACAAAATATTTAGTAATGTAAAGAGTTGTATTTCAGAAAGCTTGGTGTGTTCTCCTTGTTCTCTACCGAAAATGAAAGCACACACAAATTTATATACATCATACCAACGGTCATAATCCAACAAACTTTCCAACGATCTTGGTAACAACCTCACGTTTAAATTTGAATTGAATGATGAACGTTTGAATGAAGTAAGATTACTGAGTAAAAGATAAAATCCATTTGAAATCATCTCAGTAAGACATTTAAACTAAAACCCGTTTGAAACAAAATAGGAGTTTGTTAAAGATAAAATCGATTTGAAAAAATCTCCTATTTGTTAGGAAAACGTTTTTGAATGAAACTCTTTATAAAACTGAGCTCTAATATTTATATCAGATATATATAAATATTAGAATCCTTACAAAGTCGTTTCCTATTAAATCTCCTTGAAAATAGACTTTGATCTTTATCCGATTGTTTCTCTGTTCACGCTGTAAGCCTGCTGATAGCTTGTAAATATCCCTGTAAGCTTGCTGACAGCTATAATCATGCTAACATCCTGAAATACTGTTAGTCCGCATAAACAACCTTTGATAGCATGCTAACACATATCAGTTTCATGTTATTAGCTTGCTGTTAGTGTCATCATCAAAACCTTGAGAGTATCAATCTCCCCCTTTTTGATGATTACACTATATTAGGAAAAGTAATAAACTCCCCCTAAATATAGCAATCTAATATCACTAAACTTTCACAATTATCACAGAGAATAAAATCTAGCAGATATATCAACTTCACAGATATGCAAAATTTAACTAACACAGAAACAATTAATCAAACCAAATTGCATAGATATTTCAAATAATCCTAACCAGGATAAACCACCTGGTATCCAAAATATTATCCAAACATGAACCAAACCAAGTTAACTCAGGATAAACCACCTGAGACCAGCAAATTCAAACCAACACAGAACAACTTAGTCTTAAAGTAGCAAAATAAACTTAGGGCCAATAATGTACTTAAGCAGAACACAAACTTAAGCAAGTATTATTAAAGTATTATTAATTTCCTAATTTCCTCCCCCTTAATCATTAAAAAGGTGAGAAAATTAAGTTCCAGCCTTGTCTTGATCATTCTTCTCCAGTCCATACTTCTTAGCAAGTTCAGCAGCAATCACATTCTGAGCTAGCAATGCTTCCCCTGCAGCAGCATACTTAGAATCAGTTCCAGCAGCTTCCTTCAGTGCATCCAAAGCTGTCCTTGGCCTTGGACTGTCCGTAGCATCATCTTCCGAAGTAAAAGTAGCCTTGACATCTGATGAACCTCCAGAGCCATACATCCTTTTGCAGAGTTCATAAGCAAAGCTTCCAGAACTGCACTTCTCTGACGCAGTAGATGTTCGAGCCCCAAACACCATGTCCTTCCAGAATGCAAACTGAGTATTCAACTCACCCATCTTCTCAGACAACTGCTTCTGACCATCCATCACTGCCTTGTGATTTGCTCGAAGCTCATCCATATATTCCTGAATCTCTTGTGCAGAGATTCCCAGGTCAACAACGTTCACAGATTGAGCAGGAGGTGGAGGTGGAGGAATTTCAACAACCAAATTCCCATCCTTGTCTAACTTCAAATTCGACTGAGTCAAAAACTTTACATCCAAAAATTCTTTAGCAGAAATAGTGTCCTCATCAACAAATGACACTCCAAACCATTCAAAAATCCTGGTTAAAAGTAACCCATATGGTAAACCCCCAGTAGATTTACCCTCAACTGCATCCAACATGTTCTTAAGAATCAAATCTGGCAAATCAAACTTTCGACCTGCCATGATCATAGCAACAACCACAATATCTTGCGAAGACAGATTAGACCTAGTACCAAGTCTAGGACTAACATTTTCAATTGACAGCTTAAAAAGTGCTTGAGCAAGAGGAAGCAACTGAGTAGTGGAAGGAAACATATTCTCAGACACATTGTCAGACCCAGTTATCAATTTTAATTGATCTTGGTGAGAGAACCCCTCAACACTTTTTGGACCTCTTTTAGTGTAAACAGACAGAGTGGATGGGGGGATTTTTAAAATCGCACCCAAAAACATAGAGGATAAACAAATCTTAACATCAGAAACAAACGAGACATACTGATCAGAGCCAACAAGTTGTAGATTCGCATAAAACTCTCGAACCAGAGCAGGATAACAGATCTTAGGTAAATCAACCAAGAACGACTGAAACCCTAAATCCTCAAATAACTTAACAATCCCGCAAGTAATAAAAGTTTTTCCAGATAGTGGCTTACCTAGAATGACCTTTCGGCCTGCAAGACCACGAACTGCAAGGACCTCAGATTTGACCTTTTTCTGACCCGATTCCACGCCCGCATCACTACGATTGATCCCAGACAACTCGTCGCCGCTCTCGACTGTAACAAACTCATCATCGTCTTCATCGATTAGTTTCCGTTTTTGTGAAATAGAAGGAGGCTGAGGAGTGTGTGCCTTAACATTCGCTCGTGTCTTCTTCCTCATGGCTAATCGTAAACCGATAGAGGCTATGGTGACAACGAAAAGCTTTCGGAGGAGGTGAGATAAAACCCTATTATCTTGAGATGGAGAGTATATGTAGCCGAAGAGTCGTGGTGATAGGATTTGTTTCAAAACTCTTTTAATAATTATCAGGGGAGTAGTTTTAGGAATAAAATTAAACGAACTAATATTCCTAAAATAACTCATGTTAATCTATCATAAACTGAATGAATTAAAAAAAATGTTAACACTACTTATCTCTTATCACATATATATATCCATTTGAAGTAATTTGAATTTGAAACCTTATCATCAATTACACTGATAATCACATAATCACGTATCAAAAATTCAACACATAAATTCATCAGTCTAAATACATAACGGTAATATCATTTAAGAGCACAAATTTCAAATAAACACTTAAACTGACCGGCATGCAAAAATAACAAAAATTATGCAAAATGCTAGGAGTAAGCTGATAGTACCCGGACCATGCTTACGAGCCTGCTGACTGCACATCACACATACCCAATTCCCTTCTCAGCACGACATAACGTTCTTCAGGAAGAGGTTTTGTGAAGATGTCAGCTAGCTGATCTGCTGTAGCCACAAATATTAACTTGATAGCACCCTTTGCAACATTGTCTCTCAGAAAATGATGTCGAACATCAATGTGCTTTGTCCTTGAATGATTGACTGGATTTTCTGAAATGTTGATTGTACTTGTGTTGTCACAAAAGATAGGAGTTTGCTTGCATTTGATTCCAAAGTCCTTCAATTGTTGTCTCATCCATAGCATTTGAGAGCAACAGCTACCAGCTGCTAAATACTCCCCCTCAGCCGTAGATAGAGCAACTGAAGTTTGCTTCTTGCTTAACCAAGAAACTAAGCTTTGACCCAAAAATGCACAAACACCACTTGTACTCTTTCTATCAGTTTGACTACCTGCATAATCTGCATCACTATACCCAACAAGATCAAAAGCATTTGTGATAGGATAGAATAAGCCCAAAGTAATAGTTCCACTTAAATACTTAAATATTCTTTTAACAGCTTGTAAGTGAGAATCCTTTGGTTTTGCTTGAAATCTAGCACAAACACAAACACTATACATAATATCAGGTCTAGAGGCTGTAAGATAAAGTAAACTACCAATCATACCTCTATACATTCGAATATCAACATCTTTACCATTTTCATCTGCTGTCAGCTTGCTGACAACGCTCATTGGTGTTGATTTCGCCTTGATATTCTCATATCCAAATCTTTTGAGTAGATTCTTGATATACTTGGATTGATGCACATAAATTCCTTCTGGAGTTTGCTTAATTTGGAGCCCCAAGAAATAATTGAGCTCTCCCATCATGCTCATGTCAAACTCACTATGCATGCACTTTGAAAACCACTTACACAAAGAATCATTAGTAGATCCAAATATAATATCATCTACATATATTTGAACAACTAATATATCTTGACCTTTAAAGATAGTAAACAAAGTAGGGTCAATTTTACCTCTAATGAAACCATTTTTGATCAAAAATTCACTTAACCTTTCATACCATGATCGAGGTGCTTGCCTTAACCCATATAATGCCTTCTTGAGCTTGTAGACACGGTTGGGATATTTTTCATCCTCGAATCCTGGTGGTTGCTTGACATAGACTTCTTCCTTGAGATATCCATTTAAGAATGCACTTTTGACGTCCATTTGATGTAGCTTGAACTTCTTGTAGCATGCAAATGATAATAGCATCCTGATAGATTCCAATCTTGCAACCGGAGCATATGTTTGATCAAAATCAATCCCTTCTTGTTGATTGTATCCTTGTGCAACAAGTCTAGCTTTGTTCCGAGTGATAGTACCAAATTCATCAACTTTATTCTTGAATACCCATTTGGTTCCAACAATTGAAGCATCCTCTGGTGGATCAATAAGTTCCCAAACATCACATCTTTCGAATTGGTTGAGTTCTTCTTGCATTGCCATGATCCAATTTTCATCTTGTAAAGCTTCTTGAACATTCTTTGGTTCCTCTTGAGCTATGAAGGCAGCATAAGCACAAATGTTGGCTTGAGCTTTCCTTGTCTTGATTCCAGCTGATTTATCTCCAATGATCAACTGAGGTGGATGATTCTTCACTGTTCTAGTTGATTTTGGTAGATTATGTTGAGCTATGACCTCTTCATTCCTTGTAGTCTGCCTAGGAGGAGTCTGATCAACAACATTTTGGCTTGCTGATGAAGTTTGACCTCTGGATTCATCCAATGTAAGCTTTGACATCTTATCCAAGGTTTCCTCAAGAGATGGAGTGGATTCAGTAGCTTTATTTCCTTCTGAAGTTGTGGCAGTTGACTTGTCAGCTTGCTGATTTCCAGTTTCCTTCACTGTCAGCTTGCTGCTAGTACCTGTACCTGCACATTCTTCCTCATCCCTTGCAAGATCATCAGTAGACTCTTGAAATGAAACATCAATAGACTCTTCAACAGTATGTTTAGAAAGATTATACACTCTATAAGCACGACTTGTTAAAGAATAACCCAAAAATATAGCTTCATAAGATTTAGAGTCGAATTTACCATCCCTATCAATGGTTTTGAGTACGAAGCACTTAGATCCAAAGACTTTGAAATAGCTGATATTAGGCTTCTTTTTCCTTAGCAATTCATAAGGAGTCTTGTTGAGAATTGGCCTGATAAGCACTCTGTTAAGAACATAGCATGCTGTGTTGACAGCTTCTGCCCAGAAACTCCTTGGCAGCTTGCTCTCCTGCAGCAATGTCCTAGCTGTTTCTTGTAAGGACCTGTTCTTACGCTCTACAACTCCATTTTGCTGAGGTGTACGAGGTGCTGAGAACTCATGTGAGATTCCTCTTTCTTCACAATAAGTAATGAAGTCTTTTTGGAATTCCCCACCATGATCACTTCGAATACCTACAAGTCTTGTATCTAGTTTGTTCTCAAGCAACTTGATTAGTTTCTCAAATTCACTAAAAGCACAATCTTTAGTACGCAAGAATAATACCCAAGTGAATCTAGAATAATCATCAACAATAACAAAGGCATATTGTTTACCTCCAATACTCTTATAAGCTTCGGGACCAAAAAGATCCAAGTGAAGAAGCTCTAAAGGTTTAGAAGTAGATACCATTTTCTTTGCCTTATGTGGAGTCCTTGTTTGCTTTCCTAATTGACAAGCAGAACATGTCTCCATCTTGACATACTTAAGCTTTGGTAGTCCTCGAACAAGCTTCTTTGCTGACAGCTTGCTGAGATGATCCATATGAGCATGTCCAAGCCTTCTATGCCAAATTTCTGGATTATTATCCACAGCTGCTAAACAAACACCTGCCTCCTGTTCTTCAAAGTTCAAAACATATATATTTCCTTCTCGTTTTGCAACTAGAGGAGTTTTGTTAGCACCAACAAGTATAGTACATTCATCCTTACCAAAGTTAACAATATGACCATCATCAAATAACTGACTTATACTAAGCAAGTTATAAGTAAGACCTTTAACATATTGTACCTTGTTGATAGAAATGATACTATTACCTATAGTTCCTTTGCCAAGAATAGGGAGAGTTTTGCTATCACCAATTGTGACACGACCACCCTTCTTCATCTTCAAGCTTAGAAACTGAGATTTGTCTCCACTCATGTGCCTAGTGCATCCACTATCCAATATCCATTGATTTGGCTTTACTTTAGACACAAGACAAACCTACAAAACAAATACAAACAACTCAACGTTTTGGTACCCAAATTTTGTTGGGTCCAGCAGTGTTAGTTGATAAAACATATAAAACATTAAGATCAGATTTCTTGATCCACATTTGGACCACATTAGAACTCTTCTTCCATGTTCTGCTGGTCTTATCAGCATACTGTCCCGGAGCTGTCTTCTGTCTGTTTCTGTTGTCAGCATACTGCCAGTGAGCTGACTTCCTTCCCCAGCTTGCTGATTGAGAATTCTTCATTGGACAATTATTAGCAAGATGGCCCTTCTTTCCACACTTGTGACACGTCACCCAAGGCATGGCATAATTATATGGAATGCCATTTTTCCCTTCATATCTCATTGAAGATGTGGATGTAGAAGCTGCACCAATGCCTCCTTTGTCATGAGAACCTTTAGCTTGTTTCAATATAGATTTGAGACTTTCTTCTCCTTGAACAAACTTTCCCATGGCTTTCTGAAGATCTTTGACTTCTTGCTCCAATGATTTGATCTTTTCAGCTTGAATAGAGATTTCGGCTAAACTTTGAGATTTGCTTAACTCGAACGCCTCCAAGCTTGCATCCTTAGATTTAAGATCTGCTCTCAGCGAGCTGAGTTCCTTCATGAGTGTATCATTCCTCCTTTGGATTTGCATGTTGTTCCCTTCAAGTTGTGAGATTTGTTCCTTGAGAGTAGCAATGATTCCACTGCTTGCCTTGGCACTCTTTTCATTCAAGAAATCACCTATGACTTTCTTCAAATGAACATTTTCTTTCTCGAGCTCATAGTTCTCATTCTTTAGATCAATGAGTTCCATAATTGATAGACAACTCTTATCCTGCATGGTTAGTTCACAAGATGTTGTATCAATAGAATGTAATTCAGAATTAATAGAATGTACCTCACTATTAGTCTCTGAATCCGAATCGGTTGTCTCTATTGAGCCATCGAGACCAACAAGAGCCAAGTTAACCATCTCATCACTTGAAACATCAGAAGCTGATTCATCCTCATCATCACTCCATGTGAGAAGTGCCTTTGATTTCTTCTTGTTCTTGTAATCAGCTTGCTGTTTAGACGGCTTAGACTTGTTTTTCAGCTTGTAGCAATCCCTTTTGAAATGTCCTTTCTTGCCACATTCGAAACATGCATCATCTTTTGGATCTTTCTTTGCACCAAAAGCTTTGCCCTTTTCTCTTTTCATCTTATTCTTCTTTTCGATCATTCTCTTGATTTTTCTGGACATAAGAGCTAGATCCTCATCTGATTCTGTTTCCTCATCTGATTCCAGCCTGCTGGCAGTAGAGTGGAGTGCAAGATTCTTCATCTTCTCTGTTGGCAGCTTGCTGCTTTCTGAGCTGTTAGCTTCAATCTTAGCTTCAAATTGTTCCAACTCAGCAAATATAGCGAGGTGATCCATAGTATCAATGTTAAGAGCTGACTCCAATGCTGTGACCTTGGCACCATATTCGAATGGAACTGCATTTAGAATATTCATGTTAATTTCCGATTGTGGAATCTTTTTGCCAAGTCTTTCAAGGCTGTTAAGAGTGACTTGGAATCTAGCTTGGCTTTCTCGAATGGATTCTCCCTTCTTGATAGCGAAGCTTCCAAATTCTTTCATAAGCTTTCCAAGCTTGACCTTCTTTAACGCCTGTGAGCCTTCGTGATATGTCTCCAATGCATCCCAAATTTCCTTTGCTGTTTTGAGAGATGAGACCTTGTCATATTCAGCTTGATTCAACCCATTGATCAATGTACTCCTTGCTTTTCCATTGGCAGCAACCTTTGATAGCTCGTCCGCTGTGAGAACATCAACGTCCTTGACTTTGTCATCTTTATCAAGATATTCATAAGGACCTCTTTGCACAACTCTTTGCATTAGGGGATCTCTGGATAGATGAGCCTCCATTTGGCCTTTCCACCAATTGTAGTTGTCAGAACCCGTGAGGAGGGGAGCTCTAAAATCGGACTTTCCCTGAAAGTTATCAGCCATATCGATCGATACTATTCCTGTTACAGAAGTATTAGTACAAACACAGCTCTGATACCAATTGAAATTACACACCTAGAGGGGGGGTGAATAGGTGTTATGGCTAATATACCCGATTTTTATAAGTTACCGAATAATTAATCTGTCAAAGACAGCCTGCTGTTAATTTTCAGAGTAAACTGTTAGCCTGCTAATAAGATAAATGCAATGCAGATAATGTAAAGCAGTATGCTAGCAACACCAAGAATTTTAGCCAGGTTCGACCCCTAACCCTAATGGTCTACGTCCTGGTCCCCTACCAACTGGTAAGAGATTATATTATTAATCAATAATATCAACGATTACAAGATTCAATAATATAACTCCCTTTCTCCCTTGTTCCTGTTATCAGCCTGCTGATAGCTTGTAAATATCCCTGTAAGCTTGCTGACAGCTATAATCATGCTAACATCCTGAAATACTGTTAGTCCGCATAAACAACCTTTGATAGCATGCTAACACATATCAGTTTCATGTTATTAGCTTGCTGTTAGTGTCATCATCAAAACCTTGAGAGTATCAATCTCCCCCTTTTTGATGATTACACTATATTAGGAAAAGTAATAAACTCCCCCTAAATATAGCAATCTAATATCACTAAACTTTCACAATTATCACAGAGAATAAAATCTAGCAGATATATCTAATTCACAGATATGCAAAATTTAACACAGAAACAATTAATCAAAACAAATTGCATAAATATTTCAAATAATCCTAACCAGGATAAACCACCTGGTATCCAAAATATTATCCAAACAACTTAAACAAATTAACTCAGGATAAACCACCTGAGATCACCAAATTCAAAATCCAAACCAACATAAACCAACTTAGTCTTAAATATCCCTGTAAGCTTGCTGACAGCTATAATCATGCTAACATCCTGAAATACTGTTAGTCCGCATAAACAACCTTTGATAGCATGCTAACACATATCAGTTTCATGTTATTAGCTTGCTGTTAGTGTCATCATCAAAACCTTGAGAGTATCAAATGGGTCCTTATGGATATATGAATTTGGTTACGACCATATTCGGGGCAATCGGGACTGAATCGAAACAGATATAATGAAGTTCGAGTTTTTGACGAATTCTCAAAGGGGTTGGTACACAGGAATTTCATTAAAATTTCACCCGGAAGTTTCTTTTTATATTTTCACATAAATGGCTCCCTATGGATATATGAATTTGCTCACGACCATATTTGGGGCGGTCGGGACTGAATCGTAGTAGATATAATGAAGTTCGAGTTTTTGACGAATTCTCAAAGGGGTTAGTACATGGGAATTTCTTGAAAATATCCCCGGGCAGTTTCTTTTGATATTTTCACATAAATGGGTCCCTATGGATATATGAATTTGGTCACGACCATATTTGGGGCAGTCGGGACTGAATACGAGCAGATATAATGAAGTTCGAGTTTTTGACGAATTCTCAAAGGTGTTAGTACACAGGAGTTTCATGAAAATTTCAACGGGAAGTTTGTTTTGATATTTTCACATAAATGGGTCCTTATGGATATATGAATTTGGTTACGACCATATTCGGGGCAATCGGGACTGAATCGAAACAGATATAATGAAGTTCGAGTTTTTGACGAATTCTCAAAGGGGTTAGTACACAGGAATTTCATGAAAATTTCACCCAGAAGTTTCCTTTGATATTTTCACATAAATGGGTCCCTATGGATATATGAATTTGATCACGACCATATTTGGGGCAGTCGGGACTGAATCGTAGCAGATATAATGAAGTTCGAGTTTTTGACGAATTCTCAAAGGGGTTAGTACATGGGAATTTCTTGAAAATATCCCCGGGCAGTTTCTTTTGATATTTTCACATAAATGGGTCCCTATGGATATATGAATTTGGTCACGACCATATTTGGGGCAGTCGGGACTGAATACGAGCAGATATAATGAAGTTCGAGTTTTTGACGAATTCTCAAAGGTGTTAGTACACATGAGTTTCATGAAAATTTCACCGGGGAGTTTCTTTTAATATTTTCACATAAATGGGTCCCTCTGGATATATGAATTTGGTCACGACCATATTTGGGGCAGTCGGGACTGAATCGTAGCAGATATAATGAAGTTCGAGTTTTTGACGAATTCTCAAAGGGGTTAGTACACAATAGTTTCATGAAAATTTCACCGGGAAGTTTCTTTTGATATTTTCACATAATTGGGTCCTTATGGATATATGAATTTGGTCACGACCATATTTGGGGCAGTCGGGACTGAATACAAGCAGATATAATGAAGTTCGAGTTTTTGACGAATTCTCAAAGGGGTTAGTACACAAGAGTTTCATGAAAATTTCACCGGGAAGTTTCTTTTGATATTTTCACATAAATGGGTCCTTATGGATATATGAATTTGGTTACGACCATATTTGGGGCAATCGGGACTAAATCGATACAGATATAATGAAGTTCGAGTTTTTGACGAATTCTCAAAGGGGTTAGTACACAGGAATTTCATGAAAATTTCACCCAGAAGTTTCCTTTGATATTTTCACATAAATGGGTCCCTATGGATATATGAATTTGATCACGACCATATTTGGGGCAGTCGGGACTGAATCGTAGCAGATATAATGAAGTTCTAGTTTTTGACGAATTCTCAAAGGGGTTAGTACAAGGGAATTTCTTGAAAATATCCCCGGGCAGTTTCTTTTGATATTTTCACATAAATGGGTCCCTGTGGATATATGAATTTGGTCACGACCATATTTGGGGCAGTCGGGACTGAATACGAGCAGATATAATGAAGTTCGAGTTTTTGACGAATTTTCAAAGGGGTTAGTACACAAGAGTTTCATGAAAATTTCACCGGGAAGTTTCTTTTGATATTTTCACATAAATGGGTCCCTATGGATATATGAATTTGGTCACGACCATATTTGGGGCAGTCAAGACTGAATCGTAGGAGATATAATGAAGTTCGAGTTTTTAACGAATTCTCAAAGGGGTTAGTACACGGGAATTTCTTGAATATATCCCCAGGCAGTTTCTTTTAATATTTCCACATAAATGGGTCCCTATGGATATATGAATTTGGTTACGACCATATTTGGGGCAATCGGGACTGAATCGAAACAGATATAATGAAGTTCGAGTTTTTGACGAATTCTCAAAGGGGTTGGTACACAGGAATTTCTTTAGAATTTCCCCGGGCAGTTTCTTTTGATATTTTCACATAAATGGGTCCATATGGATATATGAATTTGATCACGACCATATTTGGGGCAGTCGGGACTGAATAGGAGCAGATATAATGAAGTTCAAGTTTTTGACGAATTCTCAAAGGGGTTAGTACACAGGAATTTCATGAAAATTTCACCCGGAAGTTTCTTTTGATATTTTCACATTAATGGGTCCCTATGGATATATGAATTTGATCACGACCATATTTGGGGCGGTCGGGACTGAATCGTAGCAGATATAATGAAGTTCGAGTTTTTGACGAATTCTCAAAGGGGTTAGTACACAGGAATTTCATGAAAATTTCACCCAGAAGTTTCCTTTGATATTTTCATATAAATGGGTCCCTATGGATATATGAATTTGGTCACGACCATATTTGGGGCAGTCGGGACTGAATCGTAGGAGATATAATGAAGTTCGAGTTTTTAACGAATTCTCAAAGGGGTTAGTACACGGGAATTTCTTGAATATATCCCCGGGCAGTTTCTTTTAATATTTCCTCATAAATGGGTCCCTATGGATATATGAATTTGGTTACGACCATATTTGGGGCAATCGGGACTGAATCGAAACAGATATAATGAAGTTCGAGTTTTTGACGAATTCTCAAAGGGGTTGGTACACAGGAATTTCATTAAAATTTCACCCGGAAGTTTCTTTTTATATTTTCACATAAATGGCTCCCTATGGATATATGAATTTGCTCACGACCATATTTGGGGCGGTCGGGACTGAATCGTAGTAGATATAATGAAGTTCGAGTTTTTGACGAATTCTCAAAGGGGTTAGTACATGGGAATTTCTTGAAAATATCCCCGGGCAGTTTCTTTTGATATTTTCACATAAATGGGTCCCTATGGATATATGAATTTGGTCACGACCATATTTGGGGCAGTCGGGACTGAATACGAGCAGATATAATGAAGTTCGAGTTTTTGACGAATTCTCAAAGGGGTTAGTACACATGAGTTTCATGAAAATTTCACCGGGGAGTTTCTTTTAATATTTTCACATAAATGGGTCCCTCTGGATATATGAATTTGGTCACGACCATATTTGGGGCAGTCGGGACTGAATCGTAGCAGATATAATGAAGTTCGAGTTTTTGACGAATTCTCAAAGGGGTTAGTACACAATAGTTTCATGAAAATTTCACCGGGAAGTTTCTTTTGATATTTTCACATAATTGGGTCCTTATGGATATATGAATTTGGTCACGACCATATTTGGGGCAGTCGGGACTGAATACAAGCAGATATAATGAAGTTCGAGTTTTTGACGAATTCTCAAAGGGGTTAGTACACAAGAGTTTCATGAAAATTTCACCGGGAAGTTTCTTTTGATATTTTCACATAAATGGGTCCTTATGGATATATGAATTTGTTGACGACCATATTTGGGGCAATCGGGACTGAATCGATACAGATATAATGAAGTTCGAGTTTTTGACGAATTCTCAAAGGGGTTAGTACACAGGAATTTCATGAAAATTTCACCCGGAAGTTTCTTTTGATATTTTCACATAAATGGGTCCCTATGGATATATGAATTTGATCACGACCATATTTGGGGCGGTCGGGACTGAATCGTAGCAGATATAATGAAGTTCGAGTTTTTGACGAATTCTCAAAGGGGTTAGTACACAGGAATTTCATGAAAATTTCACCCAGAAGTTTCCTTTGATATTTTCATATAAATGGGTCCCTATGGATATATGAATTTGGTCACGACCATATTTGGGGCAGTCGGGACTGAATCGTAGGAGATATAATGAAGTTCGAGTTTTTAACGAATTCTCAAAGGGGTTAGTACACGGGAATTTCTTGAATATATCCCCGGGCAGTTTCTTTTAATATTTCCTCATAAATGGGTCCCTATGGATATATGAATTTGGTTACGACCATATTTGGGGCAATCGGGACTGAATCGAAACAGATATAATGAAGTTCGAGTTTTTGACGAATTCTCAAAGGGGTTGGTACACAGGAATTTCATTAAAATTTCACCCGGAAGTTTCTTTTTATATTTTCACATAAATGGCTCCCTATGGATATATGAATTTGCTCACGACCATATTTGGGGCGGTCGGGACTGAATCGTAGTAGATATAATGAAGTTCGAGTTTTTGACGAATTCTCAAAGGGGTTAGTACATGGGAATTTCTTGAAAATATCCCCGGGCAGTTTCTTTTGATATTTTCACATAAATGGGTCCCTATGGATATATGAATTTGGTCACGACCATATTTGGGGCAGTCGGGACTGAATACGAGCAGATATAATGAAGTTCGAGTTTTTGACGAATTCTCAAAGGTGTTAGTACACAGGAGTTTCATGAAAATTTCAACGGGAAGTTTCTTTTGATATTTTCACATAAATGGGTCCTTATGGATATATGAATTTGGTTACGACCATATTCGGGGCAATCGGGACTGAATCGAAACAGATATAATGAAGTTCGAGTTTTTGACGAATTCTCAAAGGGGTTAGTACACAGGAATTTCATGAAAATTTCACCCAGAAGTTTCCTTTGATATTTTCACATAAATGGGTCCCTATGGATATATGAATTTGATCACGACCATATTTGGGGCAGTCGGGACTGAATCGTAGCAGATATAATGAAGTTCGAGTTTTTGACGAATTCTCAAAGGGGTTAGTACATGGGAATTTCTTGAAAATATCCCCGGGCAGTTTCTTTTGATATTTTCACATAAATGGGTCCCTATGGATATATGAATTTGGTCACGACCATATTTGGGGCATTCGGGACTGAATACGAGCAGATATAATGAAGTTCGAGTTTTTGACGAATTCTCAAAGGGGTTAGTACACATGAGTTTCATGAAAATTTCACCGGGGAGTTTCTTTTAATATTTTCACATAAATGGGTCCCTCTGGATATATGAATTTGGTCACGACCATATTTGGGGCAGTCGGGACTGAATCGTAGCAGATATAATGAAGTTCGAGTTTTTGACGAATTCTCAAAGGGGTTAGTACACAATAGTTTCATGAAAATTTCACCGGGAAGTTTCTTTTGATATTTTCACATAATTGGGTCCTTATGGATATATGAATTTGGTCACGACCATATTTGGGGCAGTCGGGACTGAATACAAGCAGATATAATGAAGTTCGAGTTTTTGACGAATTCTCAAAGGGGTTAGTACACAAGAGTTTCATGAAAATTTCACCGGGAAGTTTCTTTTGATATTTTCACATAAATGGGTCCCTATGGATATATGAATTTGGTCACGACCATATTTGGGGCAGTCAAGACTGAATCGTAGGAGATATAATGAAGTTCGAGTTTTTAAGGAATTCTCAAAGGGGTTAGTACACGGGAATTTCTTGAATATATCCCCAGGCAGTCTCTTTTAATATTTCCACATAAATGGGTCCCTATGGATATATGAATTTGGTTACGACCATATTTGGGGCAATCGGGACTGAATCGAAACAGATATAATGAAGTTCGAGTTTTTGACGAATTCTCAAAGGGGTTGGTACACAGGAATTTCATTAAAATTTCACCCGGAAGTTTCTTTTTATATTTTCACATAAATGGCTCCCTATGGATATATGAATTTGCTCACGACCATATTTGGGGCGGTCGGGACTGAATCGTAGTAGATATAATGAAGTTCGAGTTTTTGACGAATTCTCAAAGGGGTTAGTACATGGGAATTTCTTGAAAATATCCCCGGGCAGTTTCTTTTGATATTTTCACATAAATGGGTCCCTATGGATATATGAATTTGGTCACGACCATATTTGGGGCAGTCGGGACTGAATACGAGCAGATATAATGAAGTTCGAGTTTTTGACGAATTCTCAAAGGTGTTAGTACACAGGAGTTTCATGAAAATTTCAACGGGAAGTTTCTTTTGATATTTTCACATAAATGGGTCCTTATGGATATATGAATTTGGTTACGACCATATTCGGGGCAATCGGGACTGAATCGAAACAGATATAATGAAGTTCGAGTTTTTGACGAATTCTCAAAGGGGTTAGTACACAGGAATTTCATGAAAATTTCACCCAGAAGTTTCCTTTGATATTTTCACATAAATGGGTCCCTATGGATATATGAATTTGATCACGACCATATTTGGGGCAGTCGGGACTGAATCGTAGCAGATATAATGAAGTTCGAGTTTTTGACGAATTCTCAAAGGGGTTAGTACATGGGAATTTCTTGAAAATATCCCCGGGCAGTTTCTTTTGATATTTTCACATAAATGGGTCCCTATGGATATATGAATTTGGTCACGACCATATTTGGGGCAGTCGGGACTGAATACGAGCAGATATAATGAAGTTCGAGTTTTTGACGAATTCTCAAAGGGGTTAGTACACATGAGTTTCATGAAAATTTCACCGGGGAGTTTCTTTTAATATTTTCACATAAATGGGTCCCTCTGGATATATGAATTTGGTCACGACCATATTTGGGGCAGTCGGGACTGAATCGTAGCAGATATAATGAAGTTCGAGTTTTTGACGAATTCTCAAAGGGGTTAGTACACAATAGTTTCATGAAAATTTCACCGGGAAGTTTCTTTTGATATTTTCACATAATTGGGTCCTTATGGATATATGAATTTGGTCACGACCATATTTGGGGCAGTCGGGACTTAATACAAGCAGATATAATGAAGTTCGAGTTTTTGACGAATTCTCAAAGGGGTTAGTACACAAGAGTTTCATGAAAATTTCACCGGGAAGTTTCTTTTGATATTTTCACATAAATGGGTCCTTATGGATATATGAATTTGGTTACGACCATATTTGGGGCAATCGGGACTGAATCGATACAGATATAATGAAGTTCGAGTTTTTGACGAATTCTCAAAGGGGTTAGTACACAGGAATTTCATGAAAATTTCACCCAGAAGTTTCCTTTGATATTTTCACATAAATGGGTCCCTATGGATATATGAATTTGATCACGACCATATTTGGGGCAGTCGGGACTGAATCGTAGCAGATATAATGAAGTTCTAGTTTTTGACGAATTCTCAAAGGGGTTAGTACAAGGGAATTTCTTGAAAATATCCCCGGGCAGTTTCTTTTGATATTTTCACATAAATGGGTCCCTATGGATATATGAATTTGGTCACGACCATATTTGGGGCAGTCGGGACTGAATACGAGCAGATATAATGAAGTTCGAGTTTTTGACGAATTTTCAAAGGGGTTAGTACACAAGAGTTTCATGAAAATTTCACCGGGAAGTTTCTTTTGATATTTTCACATAAATGGGTCCCTATGGATATATGAATTTGGTCACGACCATATTTGGGGCAGTCAAGACTGAATCGTAGGAGATATAATGAAGTTCGAGTTTTTAACGAATTCTCAAAGGGGTTAGTACACGGGAATTTCTTGAATATATCCCCAGGCAGTTTCTTTTAATATTTCCACATAAATGGGTCCCTATGGATATATGAATTTGGTTACGACCATATTTGGGGCAATCGGGACTGAATCGAAACAGATATAATGAAGTTCGAGTTTTTGACGAATTCTCAAAGGGGTTTGTACACAGGAATTTCTTTAGAATTTCCCCGGGCAGTTTCTTTTGATATTTTCACATAAATGGGTCCATATGGATATATGAATTTGATCACGACCATATTTGGGGCAGTCGGGACTGAATAGGAGCAGATATAATGAAGTTCAAGTTTTGACGAATTCTCAAAGGGGTTAGTACACAGGAATTTCATGAAAATTTCACCCGGAAGTTTCTTTTGATATTTTCACATTAATGGGTCCCTATGGATATATGAATTTGATCACGACCATATTTGGGGCGGTCGGGACTGAATCGTAGCAGATATAATGAAGTTCGAGTTTTTGACGAATTCTCAAAGGGGTTAGTACACAGGAATTTCATGAAAATTTCACCCAGAAGTTTCCTTTGATATTTTCATATAAATGGGTCCCTATGGATATATGAATTTGGTCAAGACCATATTTGGGGCAGTCGGGACTGAATCGTAGGAGATATAATGAAGTTCGAGTTTTTAACGAATTCTCAAAGGGGTTAGTACACGGGAATTTCTTGAATATATCCCCGGGCAGTTTCTTTTAATATTTCCTCATAAATGGGTCCCTATGGATATATGAATTTGGTTACGACCATATTTGGGGCAATCGGGACTGAATCGAAACAGATATAATGAAGTTCGAGTTTTTGACGAATTCTCAAAGGGGTTGGTACACAGGAATTTCATTAAAATTTCACCCGGAAGTTTCTTTTATATTTTCACATAAATGGCTCCCTATGGATATATGAATTTGCTCACGACCATATTTGGGGCGGTCGGGACTGAATCGTAGTAGATATAATGAAGTTCGAGTTTTTGACGAATTCTCAAAGGGGTTAGTACATGGGAATTTCTTGAAAATATCCCCGGGCAGTTTCTTTTGATATTTTCACATAAATGGGTCCCTATGGATATATGAATTTGGTCACGACCATATTTGGGGCAGTCGGGACTGAATACGAGCAGATATAATGAAGTTCGAGTTTTTGACGAATTCTCAAAGGTGTTAGTACACAGGAGTTTCATGAAAATTTCACCGGGAAGTTTCTTTTGATATTTTCACATAAATGGGTCCTTATGGATATATGAATTTGGTTACGACCATATTCGGGGCAATCGGGATTGAATCGATACAGATATAATGAAGTTCGAGTTTTTGACGAATTCTCAAAGGGGTTAGTACACAGGAATTTCATGAAAATTTCACCCAGAAGTTTCCTTTGATATTTTCACATAAATGGGTCCCTATGGATATATGAATTTGATCACGACCATATTTGGGGCAGTCGGGACTGAATCGTAGCAGATATAATGAAGTTCGAGTTTTTGACGAATTCTCAAAGGGGTTAGTACATGGGAATTTC
Source organism: Daucus carota subsp. sativus (assembly GCF_001625215.2). Taxonomy (NCBI): domain Eukaryota; kingdom Viridiplantae; phylum Streptophyta; class Magnoliopsida; order Apiales; family Apiaceae; genus Daucus; species Daucus carota. The sequence goes on from NC_030383.2 coordinate 113,654, forward strand.
TTGAAAATATCCCCGGGCAGTTTCTTTTGATATTTTCACATAAATGGGTCCCTATGGATATATGAATTTGGTCACGACCATATTTGGGGCAGTCGGGACTGAATACGAGCAGATATAATGAAGTTCGAGTTTTTGACGAATTCTCAAAGGGGTTAGTACACATGAGTTTCGTGAAAATTTCACCGGGGAGTTTATTTTAATATTTTCACATAAATGGGTCCCTCTGGATATATGAATTTGGTCACGACCATATTTGGGGCAGTCGGGACTGAATCGTAGCAGATATAATGAAGTTCGAGTTTTTGACGAATTCTCAAAGGGGTTAGTACACAATAGTTTCATGAAAATTTCACCGGGAAGTTTCTTTTGATATTTTCACATAATTGGGTCCTTATGGATATATGAATTTGGTCACGACCATATTTGGGGCAGTCGGGACTGAATACAAGCAGATATAATGAAGTTCGAGTTTTTGACGAATTCTCAAAGGGGTTAGTACACAAGAGTTTCATGAAAATTTCACCGGGAAGTTTCTTTTGATATTTTCTCATAAATGGGTCCTTATGGATATATGAATTTGGTTACGACCATATTTGGGGCAATCGGGACTGAATCGATACAGATATAATGAAGTTCGAGTTTTTGACGAATTCTCAAAGGGGTTAGTACACAGGAATTTCATGAAAATTTCACCCAGAAGTTTCCTTTGATATTTTCACATAAATGGGTCCCTATGGATATATGAATTTGATCACGACCATATTTGGGGCAGTCGGGACTGAATCGTAGCAGATATAATGAAGTTCAAGTTTTTGACGAATTCTCAAAGGGGTTAGTACACAGGAATTTCATGAAAATTTCACCCGGAAGTTTCTTTTGATATTTTCACATAAATGGGTCCCTATGGATATATGAATTTGATCACGACCATATTTGGGGCGGTCGGGACTGAATCGTAGCAGATATAATGAAGTTCGAGTTTTTGACGAATTCTCAAAGGGGTTAGTACACAGGAATTTCATGAAAATTTCACCCAGAAGTTTCCTTTGATATTTTCATATAAATGGGTCCCTATGGATATATGAATTTGGTCACGACCATATTTGGGGCAGTCGGGACTGAATCGTAGGAGATATAATGAAGTTCGAGTTTTTAACGAATTCTCAAAGGGGTTAGTACACGGGAATTTCTTGAATATATCCCCGGGCAGTTTCTTTTAATATTTCCTCATAAATGGGTCCCTATGGATATATGAATTTGGTTACGACCATATTTGGGGCAATCGGGACTGAATCGAAACAGATATAATGAAGTTCGAGTTTTTGACGAATTCTCAAAGGGGTTGGTACACAGGAATTTCATTAAAATTTCACCCGGAAGTTTCTTTTATATTTTCACATAAATGGATCCCTATGGATATATGAATTTGCTCACGACCATATTTGGGGCGGTCGGGACTGAATCGTAGTAGATATAATGAAGTTCGAGTTTTTGACGAATTCTCAAAGGGGTTAGTACATGGGAATTTCTTGAAAATATCCCCGGGCAGTTTCTTTTGATATTTTCACATAAATGGGTCCCTATGGATATATGAATTTGGTCACGACCATATTTGGGGCAGTCGGGACTGAATACGAGCAGATATAATGAAGTTCGAGTTTTTGACGAATTCTCAAAGGTGTTAGTACACAGGAGTTTCATGAAAATTTCACCGGGAAGTTTCTTTTGATATTTTCACATAAATGGGTCCTTATGGATATATGAATTTGGTTACGACCATATTCGGGGCAATCGGGACTGAATCGAAACAGATATAATGAAGTTCGAGTTTTTGACGAATTCTCAAAGGGGTTAGTACACAGGAATTTCATGAAAATTTCACCCAGAAGTTTCCTTTGATATTTTCATATAAATGGGTCCCTATGGATATATGAATTTGGTCACGACCATATTTGGGGCATTCGGGACTGAATCGTAGGAGATATAATGAAGTTCGAGTTTTTAACGAATTCTCAAAGGGGTTAGTACACGGGAATTTCTTGAATATATCCCCGGGCAGTTTCTTTTAATATTTCCTCATAAATGGGTCCCTATGGATATATGAATTTGGTTACGACCATATTTGGGGCAATCGGGACTGAATCGAAACAGATATAATGAAGTTCGAGTTTTTGACGAATTCTCAAAGGGGTTAGTACACAGGAATTTCATTAAAATTTCACCCGGAAGTTTCTTTTATATTTTCACATAAATGGCTCCCTATGGATATATGAATTTGCTCACGACCATATTTGGGGCAGGTCGGGACTGAATCGTAGTAGATATAATGAAGTTCGAGTTTTGACGAATTCTCAAAGGGGTTAGTACATGGGAATTTCTTGAAAATATCCCCGGGCAGTTTCTTTTGATATTTTCACATAAATGGGTCCCTATGGATATATGAATTTGGTCACGACCATATTTGGGGCAGTCGGGACTGAATACGAGCAGATATAATGAAGTTCGAGTTTTTGACGAATTCTCAAAGGTGTTAGTACACAGGAGTTTCATGAAAATTTCACCGGGAAGTTTCTTTGATATTTTCACATAAATGGGTCCCTATGGATATATGAATTTGGTCACGACCATATTTGGGGCAGTCGGGACTGAATCGTAGCAGATATAATGAAGTTCGAGTTTTTGACGAATTCTCAAAGGGGTTAGTACACATGAATTTCATGAAAATTTCACCCGGAAGTTCCTTTGATATTTTCACATAAATGGGTCCCTATGGATATATGAATTTGATCACGACCATATTGGGGCAGTCGGGACTGAATCGTAGCAGATATAATGAAGTTCGAGTTTTGACGAATTCTCAAAGGGGTTAGTACACAGGAGTTTCATGAAAATTTCACCGGAAGTTTCTTTTGATATTTTCACATAAATGGGTCCCTATGGATATATGAATTTGATCACGACCATATTTGGGGCAGTCGGGACTGAATCGTACAGATATAATGAAGTTCGAGTTTTTGACGAATTCTCAAAGGGGTTAGTACACAGGAATTTCATGAAAATTTCACCAGAAGTTTCTTTTGATATTTTCACATAAATGGGTCCCTATGGATATATGAATTTGGTCACGACCATATTTGGGGCAGTCGGGACTGAATCGTAGCAGATATAATGAAGTTCGAGTTTTTGACGAATTCTCAAAGGGGTTAGTACACAGGAATTTCATTGAAATATTCCCCGGCAGTTTCTTTTGATATTTTCACATAAATGGGTCCCTATGGATATATGAATTTGGTCACGACCATATTTGGGGCAGTCGGGACTGAATCGAGCAGATATAATGAAGTTCGAGTTTTTGACGAATTCTCAAAGGGGTTAGTACACAGGAGTTTCATGAAAATTTCACCCGGAAGTTTCTTTTATATTTTCACATAAATGGGTCCCTATGGATATATGAATTTGGTCACGACCATATTTGGGGCAGTCGGGACTGAATCGTAGCAGATATAATGAAGTTCGAGTTTTTGACGAATTCTCAAAGGGGTTAGTACACAGGAGTTCATGAAAATTTCACCCAGAAGTTTCTTTTAATATTTTCACATAAATGGGTCCCTATGGATATATGAATTTGGTCACGACCATATTTGGGGCAGTCGGGACTGAATCGTAGCAGATATAATGAAGTTCGAGTTTTTGACGAATTCTCAAGGGTTAGTACACAGGAATTTCATGAAAATTTCACCCAGAAGTTTCTTTTGATATTTTCACATAAATGGGTCCCTATGGATATATGAATTTGGTCACGACCATATTTGGGGCAGTCGGGACTGAATACGAGCAGATATAATGAAGTTCGAGTTTTTGACGAATTCTCAAAGGGGTTAGTACACAGGAGTTTCATGAAAATTTCACCGGGAAGTTTCTTTTAATATTTTCACATAAATGGGTCCCTATGGATATATGAATTTGGTCACGACCATATTTGGGGCAGTCGGGACTGAATCGTAGCAGATATAATGAAGTTCGAGTTTTTGACGAATTCTCAAAGGGGTTAGTACACAGAGTTTCATGAAAATTTCACCGGGAAGTTTCTTTGATATTTTCACATAAATGGTCCTTATGGATATATGAATTTGGTCACGACCATATTGGGGCAGTCGGGACTGAATACGAGCAGATATAATGAAGTTCGAGTTTTTGACGAATTCTCAAAGGGTTAGTACACAAGAGTTTCATGAAAATTTCACCGGGAGTTTCTTTTGATATTTTCACATAAATGGGTCCTTATGATATATGAATTTGGTCACGACCATATTTGGGGCATTCGGGACTGAATCGATACAGATATAATGAAGTCGAGTTTTTGACGAATTCTCAAAGGGGTTAGTACACAGGAATTTCATGAAAATTTCACCCAGAAGTTTCCTTTGATATTTTCACATAAATGGGTCCCTATGGATATATGAATTTGATCACGACCATATTTGGGGCAGTCGGGACTGAATCGTAGCAGATATAATGAAGTTCGAGTTTTTGACGAATTCTCAAAGGGGTTAGTACATGGGAATTTCATGAAATATCCCCGGGAAGTTTCTTTGATATTTTCACATAAATGGGTCCTTATGGATATATGAATTTGGTCACGACCATATTTGGGGCAGTCGGGACTGAATACGAGCAGATATAATGAAGTTCGAGTTTTTGACGAATTCTCAAAGGGGTTAGTACACAGGAAGTTTCATGAAAATTTCACCGGGAAGTTTCTTTTAATATTTTCACATAAATGGGTCCTATGGATATATGAATTTGGTCACGACCATATTTGGGGCAGTCGGGACTGATCGTAGCAGATATAATGAAGTTCGAGTTTTTGACGAATTCTCAAAGGGGTTAGTACACAGGATTTTCATGAAAATTTCACCCAGAAGTTTCTTTTAATATTTTCACATAAATGGGTCCCTATGGATATATGAATTTGGTCACGACCATATTTGGGGCAGTCGGGACTGAATCGTAGCAGATATAATGAAGTTCGAGTTTTTGACGAATTCTCAAAGGGGTTAGTACACGGGAATTTCTTGAAAATATCCCCGGGCAGTTTCTTTGATATTTTCACATAAATGGGTCCCTATGGATATATGAATTTGGTCACGAACCAATTTTGGGGCAGTCGGGACTGAATACGAGCAGATATAATGAAGTTCGAGTTTTTGACGAATTCTCAAAGGGTTAGTACACAGGATTTCATGAAAATTATCACCGGGGAGTTTCTTTTAATATTTTCACATAAATGGGTCCCTCTGGATATATGAATTTGGTCACGACCATATTTGGGGCAGGTCGGGACTGAATCGTAGCAGATATAATAAAGTTCGAGTTTTTGACGAATTCTCAAAGGGGTTAGTACACAGAGTTTCATGAAAATTTCACCCGAAGTTTCTTTTATATTTTCACATAAATGGGTCCCTTATGGGTATATGAATTTGGTCACGACCATATTTGGGGCAGTCGGGACTGAATACGTAGCAGATATAATGAAGTTCGAGTTTTTAACGAATTCTCAAAGGGGTTAGTACACGAGGAATTTTCTGAAAATATTCCCCGGGCAAGTTTCTTTTGATATTTTCCACATAAATGGGTCCCTATGGATATATGAATTTGGTCAGACCATATTTGGGGCAGTCGGGACCTGAATCGAGCAGATATAATGAAGTTCGAGTTTTTTGACGAATTCTCAAAGGGGTTAGTACACAGAATTTCATGAAAATTTCACCGGAAGTTTCCTTTTGATATTTCACATAATGGGTCCTATGGATATATGAATTTGATCACGACCATATTTGGGGCGGTCGGGACTGAATCGTAGCAGATATAATGAAGTTCGAGTTTTTGACGAATTCTCAAAGGGGTTAGTACACAGGAATTTCATGAAAATATTTCCCCAGAAGTTTCCTTTGATATTTTCACATAAATGGGTCCCTATGGATATATGAATTTGTCACGACCATATTGGGGCAGTCGGGACTGAATCGTAGCAGATATAATGAAGTTCGAGTTTTTGACGAATTCTCAAAGGGGTTAGTACACAGGAGTTTCATGAAATTTCACCGGGAGTTTCTTTTAATATTTTCACATAAAATGGGTCCCTATGGATATATGAATTTGGTCACGACCATATTTGGGGCAGTCGGGACTGAATCGTAGCAGATATAATGAAGTTCGAGTTTTTTGACAATTCTCAAGGGGTTAGTACACAGGATTTCATGAAAATTTCACCTGGAAGTTTCTTTTAATATTTTCACATAAATGGGTCCCTATGGATATATGAATTTGGTCACGACCATATTTGGGCAGTCGGGACTGAATCGTAGCAGATATAATGAAGTTCGAGTTTTTGACGAATTCTCAAAGGGGTTAGTACACGGGAATTTCTTGAAAATATCCCCAGGCAAGTTTCTTTTGATATTTTCACATAAATGGGTCCCATATGGATATATGAATTGATCACGACCATATTTGGGGCAGTCGGGACTGAATACGAGCAGATATAATGAAGTTCAAGTTTTTGATGAATTCTCAAAGGGGTTAGTACACAGGAATTTCATGAAAATTTCACCCGGAGTTTCTTTTGATATTTCACATAAATGGGTCCCTATGGATATATGAATTTGATCACGACCATATTTGGGGCGGTCGGGACTGAATCGTAGCAGATATAATGAAGTTCGAGTTTTTGACGAATTCTCAAAGGGTTAGTACACAGGAATTTCATGAAAATTTCACCCAGAAGTTTCCTTTGATATTTTCACATAAATGGGTCCCTATGGATATATGAATTTGGATCACGACCATATTTGGGGCAGTCGGACTGAATCGTAGCAGATATAATGAAGTTCGAGTTTTTGACGAATTCTCAAAGGGGTTAGTACACGGGAATTTCTTGAAAATATCCCGGGCAGTTTCTTTTATATTTTCACATAAATGGGTCCCTATGGATATATGAATTTGGTCACGACCATATTTGGGGCAGTCGGGACTGAATCGTAGCAGATATAATGAAGTTCGAGTTTTTGACGAATTCTCAAGGGGTTAGTACACAGGAATTTCATGAAATTTCCCCGGAAGTTTTCTTTTATATTTTCACATAAAATGGGTCCCTATGGATATATGAATTTTGTCACGACCATATTTGGGGCAGTCGGACTGAATCGTAGAAGATATAATAAGTTTCGAGTTTTTTTGACGACTTCTCAAGGGGTTAGTACATGGAATTTCTGATGAAATTCATCCCGAGTAGAAGTTTCTTTGATATTGTTCACATAAAGATCATCCCTATGGATAGATGAATTTGGTCACGACCATATTTTTTTTTTTTTTTTTTGGGGCAGTCGGACTTGAATACGTCGCAGATATAATGAGTTCGAGTTTTTGACGAACTCTCAAAGGGGTTAGTAACAGGAGTTCATGAAAAATATCACCGAGAAGTTTCCTTTTGATATTTCACATAAATGGGTCCCTATGGATATATGATTTGATCACGACCATATTTGGGGCGAGTCGACGACTGAATCGTAGCAGATATAATGAAGTTCGAGTTTTGACGAATTCTCAAAGGGGTTAGTAACACAGGAGTTTCATGAAAATTTCACCTGGAAGTTTTCTTTTAATATTTTCACATAAATGGGTCCCTATGGATATATGAATTTGGTCACGACCATATTTGGGGCAGTCGGATGAATCGAGCATATATAATGAAGTTCGAGTTTTTGACGAATTCTCAAAGGGGTTAGTACACAAGAAGTTTTCTTGAAAATTTCACCGGAGTAATGTTCTTTTGATATTTTCACATAAATGGGTCCTTATGGAGATATGAATTTGGTCACGACCATATTTGGGGCAATCGGGACTGAATAGGAGCAGATATAATGAAGTTCGAGTTTTTGATCGAATTCTCAAAGGGGTTAGTACACAGGAATTTTCATGAAAATTTCACCCAGAAGTTTCCTTTGATATTTTCACATAAATGGGTTCCCTATGGATATATGAATTGTGAGTCACTGACCAAATTTGGGGCAGTCGGGGACTGAATCGTAGCAGATATAATGAAGTTCGAGTTTTTGACGAATTCTCAAAGGGGTTAGTACACATGAGATTTCATGAAAATTATCACCGGGAAGTTTCTTTTGATATTTTCACATAAATGGGTCCCTATGGATATATGAATTTGGTCACGACCATATTTGGGGCAGTCGGGACTGAATACGAGCAGATATAATGAAGTTCGAGTTTTTGGACGAATCTCAAAGGGGTTAGTACACAGGAGTTTCATGAAAATTTCACCGGGAGGAGTTCTTTTGATATTTTCACATAAATGGGTCCCTATGGATATTATGAATTTGGTCACGACCATATTGGGGCAGTCGGACTGAATACAAGCAGATATAATGAAGTTCGAGTTTTTGACGAATTCTCAAAGGGGTTAGTACACAGAGTTTCATGAAAATTTCACCGGGAAGTTTCTTTTGATATTTTCACATAAATGGGTCCTATGGATATATGAATTTGGTCACGACCATATTTGGGCAGTCGGGACTGAATCGTAGCAGATATAATAAAGTTCGAGTTTTTTGACGAATTCTCAAGGGGTTAGTACACAAGGAATTTCATGAAAATTTCACGGAAGTTTCTTTGATATTTTCACATAAATGGGTCCCTATGGATATATGAATTTGGTCACGACCATATTTGGGGCAGTCGGGACTGAATACGTAGCAGATATAATGAAGTTCGAGTTTTTGACGAATCTCAAAGGGGTTAGTAATGTGAATTTCTTGAAATATCCCCGGGCAGTTTCTTTGATATTTTCACATAAATGGGTCCCTATGGATATATGAATTTGTCACGACCATATTTGGGGCAGTCGGGCCTGAATACGAGCAGATATAATGAAGTTCGAGTTTTTGACGAATTCTCAAAGGGGTTAGTACACAGGAGTTTCATGAAAATTCACCCAGAAGTTTCTTTAATATTTTCACATAAATGGGTCCCTCTGGATATATTGAATTTGATCACGACCATATTTGGGGCAGTCGGGACTGAATCGTAGCAGATATAATGAAGTTCGAGTTTTTGACGAATTCTCAAAGGGGTTAGTACATGGGAATTTCATGAAAATTATCCCCGGAAGTTTCTTTTGATATTTTCACATAAATGGGTCCCTATGGATATATGAATTTGGTCACGACCATATTTGGGGCAGTCGGGACTGAATACGAGCAGATATAATGAAGTTCGAGTTTTTGACGAATTCTCAAAGGGGTTAGTACACAGGAAGTTTCATGAAATTTCACCGGGAAGTTTCTTTTAATATTTTCACATAAATGGGTCCCTATGGATATATGAATTTGGTCACGACCATATTTGGGGCAGTCGGGACTGAATCGTAGCAGATATAATGAAGTTCGAGTTTTTTGACGAATTCTCAAGGGGTTAGTACACAGGAGTTTCATGAAAATTTCACCTGGAAGTTTCTTTAATATTTTCACATAAATGGGTCCCTATGGATATATGAATTTGGTCACGACCATATTTGGGGCAGTCGGGACTGAATCGTAGCAGATATAATGAAGTTCGAGTTTTTGACGAATTCTCAAAGGGTTAGTACACGGGAATTTCTTGAAAAATATCCCCAGGCAGTTTCTTTTGATATTTTCCACATAAATGGGTCCCTATGGATATATGAATTTGAGTCACGACCATATTTGGGGCAGTCGGGACTGAATACGAGCAGATATAATGAAGTTCAAGTTTTTGACGAATTCTCAAAGGGGTTAGTACACAGAAGTTTCATGAAAATTTCACCGGGAGTTTCTTTGATATTTTCACATAAATGGGTCCCTATGGATATATGAATTTGGTCACGACCATATTTGGGGCAGTCGGGACTGAATCGTAGCAGATATAATGAAGTTTCGAGTTTTTGACGAATTCTCAAAGGGGTTAGTACACAGGAATTTCATGAAAATTTCACCCAGAAGTTTCCTTTGATATTTTCACATAAATGGTCCTATGGATATATGAATTTGATCACGACCATATTTGGGGCAGTCGGGACTGAATCGTAGCAGATATAATGAAGTTCGAGTTTTTGACGAATTCTCAAAGGGGTTAGTACACGGGAATTTCTTGAAAATATCCCCGGGCAGTTTCTTTTGATATTTTCACATAAATGGGTCCCTATGGATATATGAATTTGGTCACGACCATATTTGGGGCAGTCGGGACTGAATACGAGCAGATATAATGAAGTTCGAGTTTTTGACGAATTCTCAAAGGGGTTAGTACACAGGAGTTTCATGAAAATTTCACCGGGAGTTTCTTTTGATATTTTCACATAAATGGGTCCCTATGGATATATGAATTTGGTCACGACCATATTTGGGGCAGTCGGGACTGAATCGTAGCAGATATAATGAAGTTCGAGTTTTTGACGAATTCTCAAAGGGGTTAGTACACAGGAATTTCTTGAAAATATCCCCGGGCAAGTTTCTTTTGATATTTTCACATAAATGGGTCCCTATGGATATATGAATTTGGTCACGACCATATTTGGGGCAGTCGGGACTGAATCGAGCAGATATAATGAAGTTCGAGTTTTTGACGAATTCTCAAAGGGGTTAGTACACAGGAGTTTCATGAAAATTTCACCGGGAAGTTTCTTTTGATATTTTCACATAAATGGGTCCCTATGGATATATGAATTTGATCACGACCATATTTGGGGCAGTCGGGACTGAATCGTAGCAGATATAATGAAGTTCGAGTTTTTGACGAATTCTCAAAGGGGTTAGTACACAGGAATTTCATGAAAATTTCACCCAGAAGTTTCTTTGATATTTTCACATAAATGGGTCCCTATGGATATATGAATTTGATCACGACCATATTTGGGGCAGTCGGGACTGAATCGTAGCAGATATAATGAAGTTCGAGTTTTTGACGAATTCTCAAAGGGGTTAGTACACGGGAATTTCTTGAAATTATCCCCGGGCAGTTTCTTTTGATATTTTCACATAAATGGGTCCCTATGGATATATGAATTTGGTCACGACCATATTTGGGGCAGTCGGGACTGAATCGAGCAGATATAATGAAGTTCGAGTTTTTGACGAATTCTCAAAGGGGTTAGTACACAGGAGTTTCATGAAAATTTCACCGGGAGTTTCTTTTGATATTTTCACATAAATGGGTCCCTATGGATATATGAATTTGGTCACGACCATATTTGGGGCAGTCGGGACTGAATCGTAGCAGATATAATGAAGTTCGAGTTTTTGACGAATTCTCAAAGGGGTTAGTACACAGGAATTTCATGAAAATTTCACCCAGAAGTTTCCTTTGATATTTTCACATAAATGGGTCCCTATGGATATATGAATTTGGTCACGACCATATTTGGGGCAGTCGGGACTGAATCGTAGCAGATATAATGAAGTTCGAGTTTTTGACGAATTCTCAAAGGGGTTAGTACATGGGAATTTCTTGAAAATATCCCCGGGCAGTTTCTTTTGATATTTTCACATAAATGGGTCCCTATGGATATATGAATTTGGTCACGACCATATTTGGGGCAGTCGGGACTGAATACGAGCAGATATAATGAAGTTCGAGTTTTTGACGAATTCTCAAAGGGGTTAGTACACAGGAGTTTCATGAAAATTTCACCGGGAGTTTCTTTTGATATTTTCACATAAATGGGTCCCTATGGATATATGAATTTGGTCACGACCATATTTGGGGCAGTCGGGACTGAATCGTAGCAGATATAATGAAGTTCGAGTTTTTGACGAATTCTCAAAGGGGTTAGTACACAGGAATTTCATGAAAATTTCACCGGGAAGTTTCTTTTGATATTTTCACATAAATGGGTCCCTATGGATATATGAATTTGGTCACGACCATATTTGGGGCAGTCGGGACTGAATACGAGCAGATATAATGAAGTTCGAGTTTTTGACGAATTCTCAAAGGGGTTAGTACACAGGAATTTCATGAAAATTTCACCCGGAAGTTTCTTTTGATATTTTCACATAAATGGGTCCCTATGGATATATGAATTTGGTCACGACCATATTTGGGGCAGTCGGGACTGAATACGAGCAGATATAATGAAGTTCGAGTTTTTGACGAATTCTCAAAGGGGTTAGTACACAGGAGTTTCATGAAAATTTCACCTGGGAGTTTCTTTTAATATTTTCACATAAATGGGTCCCTATGGATATATGAATTTGGTCACGACCATATTTGGGGCAGTCGGGACTGAATCGTAGCAGATATAATGAAGTTCGAGTTTTTGACGAATTCTCAAAGGGGTTAGTACACAGGAGTTTCATGAAAATTTCACCGGGAAGTTTCTTTTAATATTTTCACATAAATGGGTCCCTATGGATATATGAATTTGGTCACGACCATATTTGGGGCAGTCGGGACTGAATCGAGCAGATATAATGAAGTTCGAGTTTTTGACGAATTCTCAAAGGGGTTAGTACACAGGAATTTCATGAAAATTTCACCGGGAAGTTTCTTTTGATATTTTCACATAAATGGGTCCCTATGGATATATGAATTTGGTCACGACCATATTTGGGGCAGTCGGGACTGAATCGTAGCAGATATAATGAAGTTCGAGTTTTTGACGAACACAGGAATTTCATGAAAAATTCACCCGGAAGTTTCTTTAGATATTTTCACATAAATGGGTCCCTATGGATATATGAATTTGGTCACGACCATATTTGGGGCAGTCGGGACTGAATCGTAGCAGATATAATGAAGTTCGAGTTTTTGACGAATTCTCAAAGGGGTTAGTACACAGGAATTTCATGAAAATATCCCGGGAAGTTTCTTTTGATATTTTCACATAAATGGGTCCCTATGGATATATGAATTTGGTCACGACCATATTTGGGGCAGTCGGGACTGAATCGTAGCAGATATAATGAAGTTCGAGTTTTTGACGAACACAGGAATTTCATGAAAATTTCACCCGGAAGTTTCTTTTGATATTTTCACATAAATGGGTCCCTATGGATATATGAATTTGGTCACGACCATATTTGGGGCGGTCGGGACTGAATCGTAGCAGATATAATGAAGTTCGAGTTTTTGACGAATTCTCAAAGGGGTTAGTACACAGGAATTTCATGAAAATATCCCCGAGAAGTTTCCTTTGATATTTTCACATAAATGGGTCCCTATGGATATATGAATTTTGTCACGACCATATTTGGGGCAGTCGGGACTGAATCGTAGGAGATATAATGAAGTTCGAGTTTTTGACGAATTCTCAAAGGGGTTAGTACACAGGAATTTCATGAAAATATCCCCGGGCAGTTTCTTTTGATATTTTCACATAAATGGGTCCCTATGGATATATGAATTTGGTCACGACCATATTTGGGGCAGTCGGGACTGAATAGGAGCAGATATAATGAAGTTCGAGTTTTTGACGAATTCTCAAAGGGGTTAGTACACGGGAATTTCTTGAAAATATCCCCGGGCAGTTTCTTTTAATATTTCCACATAAATGGGTCCCTATGGATATATGAATTTGGTTACGACCATATTTGGGGCAGTCGGGACTGAATCGAAGCAGATATAATGAAGTTCGAGTTTTTGACGAATTCTCAAAGGGGTTAGTACACAGGAATTTCATTAAAATTTCACCCGGAAGTTTCTTTTATATTTTCACATAAATGGGTCCCTATGGATATATCAATTTGGTCACGACCATATTTGGGGCAGTCGGGACTGAATCGTAGCAGATATAATGAAGTTCGAGTTTTTGACGAATTCTCAAAGGGGTTAGTACACGGGAATTTCTTGAAAATATCCCCGGGCAATTTCTTTTGATATTTTCACATAAATGGGTCCCTATGGATATATGAATTTGGTCACGACCATATTTGGGGCAGTCGGGACTGAATCGAGCAGATATAATGAAGTTCGAGTTTTTGACGAATTCTCAAAGGGGTTAGTACACAGGAATTTCATGAAAATTTCACCGGGAAGTTTCTTTTGATATTTTCACATAAATGGGTCCCTATGGATATATGAATTTGGTCACGACCATATTTGGGGCAGTCGGGACTGAATCGTAGCAGATATAATGAAGTTCGAGTTTTTGACGAATTCTCAAAGGGGTTAGTACACAGGAATTTCATGAAAATTTCACCCGAAGTTTCCTTTGATATTTTCACATAAATGGGTCCCTATGGATATATGAATTTGGTCACGACCATATTTGGGGCAGTCGGGACTGAATCGTAGCAGATATAATGAAGTTCGAGTTTTTGACGAATTCTCAAAGGGGTTAGTACACGGGAATTTCTTGAAAATATCCCCGGGCAGTTTCTTTTGATATTTTCACATAAATGGGTCCCTATGGATATATGAATTTGGTCACGACCATATTTGGGGCAGTCGGGACTGAATACGAGCAGATATAATGAAGTTCGAGTTTTTGACGAATTCTCAAAGGGGTTAGTACACAGGAGTTTCATGAAAATTTCACCGGGAGTTTCTTTTGATATTTTCACATAAATGGGTCCCTATGGATATATGAATTTGGTCACGACCATATTTGGGGCAGTCGGGACTGAATCGTAGCAGATATAATGAAGTTCGAGTTTTTGACGAATTCTCAAAGGGGTTAGTACACAGGAATTTCATGAAAATTTCACCCAGAAGTTTCTTTGATATTTTCACATAAATGGGTCCCTATGGATATATGAATTTGGTCACGACCATATTTGGGGCAGTCGGGACTGAATCGTAGCAGATATAATGAAGTTCGAGTTTTTGACGAATTCTCAAAGGGGTTAGTACACGGGAATTTCTTGAAAATATCCCCGGGCAGTTTCTTTTGATATTTTCACATAAATGGGTCCCTATGGATATATGAATTTGGTCACGACCATATTTGGGGCAGTCGGGACTGAATCGAGCAGATATAATGAAGTTCGAGTTTTTGACGAATTCTCAAAGGGGTTAGTACACAGGAATTTCATGAAAATTTCATCCCGGAAGTTTCTTTTGATATTTTCACATAAATGGGTCCCTATGGATATATGAATTTGGTCACGACCATATTTGGGGCAGTCGGGACTGAATCGTAGCAGATATAATGAAGTTCGAGTTTTTGACGAACACAGGAATTTCATGAAAAATTCACCCGGAAGTTTCTTTAGATATTTTCACATAAATGGGTCCCTATGGATATATGAATTTGGTCACGACCATATTTGGGGCAGTCGGGACTGAATCGTAGCAGATATAATGAAGTTCGAGTTTTTGACGAATTCTCAAAGGGGTTAGTACACAGGAATTTCATGAAAATATCCCGGGAAGTTTCCTTTGATATTTTCACATAAATGGGTCCCTATGGATATATGAATTTTGTCACGACCATATTTGGGGCAGTCGGGACTGAATCGTAGCAGATATAATGAAGTTCGAGTTTTTGACGAATTCTCAAGGGGTTAGTACACAGGAATTTCATGAAAATTTCACCCGGAAGTTTCTTTGATATTTTCACATAAATGGGTCCCTATGGATATATGAATTTGATCACGACCATATTTGGGGCAGTCGGGACTGAATCGTAGCAGATATAATGAAGTTCGAGTTTTTGACGAATTCTCAAAGGGGTTAGTACACAGGAATTTCATGAAAATATTCCCCGGGAAGTTTCCTTTGATATTTTCACATAAATGGGTCCCTATGGATATATGAATTTGGTCACGACCATATTTGGGGCAGTCGGGACTGAATCGTAGCAGATATAATGAAGTTCGAGTTTTTGACGAATTCTCAAAGGGGTTAGTACACAGGAATTTCATGAAAATTTCACCGGGCAGTTTCTTTGATATTTTCACATAAATGGGTCCCTATGGATATATGAATTTGGTCACGACCATATTTGGGGCAGTCGGGACTGAATCGGAGCAGATATAATGAAGTTCGAGTTTTTGACGAATTCTCAAAGGGGTTAGTACACGGGAATTTCTTGAAAATACCCCGGGCAGTTTCTTTTGATATTTTCACATAAATGGGTCCCTATGGATATATGAATTTGGTCACGACCATATTTGGGGCAATCGGGACTGAATCGAAGCAGATATAATGAAGTTCGAGTTTTTGACGAATTCTCAAAGGGTTAGTACACAGGAATTTCATTAAATTCACCCGGAAGTTTCTTTTTATTTTTCACATAAATGGGTCCCTATGGATATATGAATTTGGTCACGACCATATTTGGGGCAGTCGGGACTGAATCGTAGCAGATATAATGAAGTTCGAGTTTTTGACGAATTCTCAAAGGGGTTAGTACACGGAATTTCTTGAAAATATCCCCGGGCAATTTCTTTTGATATTTTCACATAAATGGGTCCCTATGGATATATGAATTTGGTCACGACCATATTTGGGGCAGTCGGGACTGAATACGAGCAGATATAATGAAGTTCGAGTTTTGACGAATTCTCAAAGGGGTTAGTACACAGGAGTTTCATGAAAATTTCACCGGGAAGTTCTTTTTGATATTTTCACATAAATGGGTCCCTATGGATATATGAATTTGGTCACGACCATATTTGGGGCAGTCGGGACTGAATCGTAGCAGATATAATGAAGTTCGAGTTTTTGACGAATTCTCAAAGGGGTTAGTACACGGAATTTCATGAAAATTTCACCCAGAAGTTTCCTTTGATATTTTCACATAAATGGGTCCCTATGGATATATGAATTTGATCACGACCATATTTGGGGCAGTCGGGACTGAATCGTAGCAGATATAATGAAGTTCGAGTTTTTGACGAATTCTCAAAGGGGTTAGTACACGGGAATTTCTTGAAAATATCCCCGGGCAGTTTCTTTTGATATTTTCACATAAAGGGGTCCTATGGATGAAATAAAATTTGGTCACGACCATATTTGGGGCAGTCGGGACTGAATCGAGCAGATATAATGAAGTTCGAGTTTTTGACGAATTCTCAAAGGGGTTAGTACACAGGAATTCATGAAATTTCACCGGGAGTTTCTTTTAATATTTTCACATAAATGGGTCCCTATGGATATATGAATTTGGTCACGACCATTTTGGGGCAGTCGGGACTGAATCGGAGCAGATATAATGAAGTTCGAGTTTTTGACGAATTCTCAAAGGGTTTAGTACACAGGAATTTCATGAAAATTTCACCCGGAAGTTTCTTTTGATATTTTCACATAAAATGGGTCCCTATGGATATATGAATTTGGTCACGACCATATTTGGGGCAGTCGGGACTGAATCGGAGCAGATATAATGAAGTTCGAGTTTTTGACGAATTCTCAAAGGGGTTAGTACACGGGAATTTCTTGAAAATACCCCGGGGCAGTTTCTTTGATATTTTCACATAAATGGGTCCCTATGGATATATGAATTTGGTCACGACCATATTTGGGGCAGTCGGGACTGAATAGAGCAGATATAATGAAGTTCGAGTGTTTGACGAATTCTCAAAGGGGTTAGTACACAGGAGTTTCATGAAAATTATCCTCACCGGGAAGTTTCTTTGATATTTTCACATAAATGGGTCCCTATGGATATATGAATTTGGTCACGACCATATTTGGGGCAGTCGGGACTGAATCGGAGCAGATATAATGAAGTTCGAGTTTTGACGAATTCTCAAAGGGGTTAGTACACAGGAATTTCTTGAAAATATCACCCGGAAGTTTCTTTTGATATTTTCACATAAATGGGTCCCTATGGATATATGAATTTGATCACGACCATATTTGGGCAGTCGGGACTGAATCGTAGCAGATATAATGAAGTTCGAGTTTTTGACGAATTCTTCAAAGGGGTTAGTACACAGGAATTTCATGAAAATATCCCCGGGAAGTTTCTTTTGATATTTTCACATAAATGGGTCCCTAGGATATATGAATTTGGTCACGACCATATTTGGGGCAGTCGGGACTGAAT